>NC_064639.1:349447326-349753865 GCF_023864345.2 Schistocerca serialis cubense
CCATACTTAACAATCATATACAACCGTTCGCTCGACAAAAGATCCATACCCAATGACTGGAAAGTTTCACACGTCACAACAATATTCAAGAAAGGTAGTAGGAGTAATCCACTAAGTTACACGCCCATATTGTTAATGTCGATATGCAGCAGGATTTTAGAACATATATTATGTTCGAACATTATCAATTACCTCGAAGGAAACGGTCTATTGACACACAGTCAACATGGGTTTAGAAAACTGACAAAGGATTTCAGATCGATTCTGTATTTCTGGGTTTCCGGAAGGCTTTTGACACTGTACCACACCAGCAGCTCGTAGTGAAATTGCGTGCTTATGGAATATCGTCTCAGTTATGTGACTGCATTTGTGATTTCCTGTCAGAGAGGTCACAGTTCGTAGTAATTGATGGAAAGTCATCGAGCAAAACAGAAGTTATTTCTGGCATTCCCCAAGGTAGTCTTATTGGCCCTTTGCTATTCCTTATCTATGTAAACGATTTGGGAGACAATCTGAGTAGCCATCTTCGGTTTTTTGCAGATGACGCTGTAGTTTATCGACTAATAAAGTCATCAGAAGATCAAGACAGACTGCAAAATGATTTAGAAAAGATATCTGAATGGTGTGAAAAGTGACAGTTGACCCTAAATAACGAAAAGTGTGAGGTCATCCACATGAGTGCTAAAAGCAATTCTCTAAACTTCAGTTACATGATAAATCAGTCTAATCTAAAAGCCATAAATTCAACTAAATACCTCAGTGTTACAATTATGAACAACTTAAATTGGAAGGAACACACAGAAAATGTTATGGGGAAGGCTAACTAAAGACTGTGTTTTATTGGCAGGGCACTTAGAAAATGTAACAGACCTACTAAGGAGACTGTCTACACTACGCTTGTCTGTCTTCTTTTAGAATACTGCTGCATGATGTGGGATCCTTACCAGATAGGACTGTCGGAGTACATCGAAAAAGTTCAAAGAAAGGCAGCACATTTTGTGTTATCGCGAAATATGGGAGAGTGTCACAGAAATGATTCAGGATTTGGGCTGGACATCATTAAAAGAAAGGCATTTTTCTTTGCGATGGAATCTTCTCACGAAATTCCAATCATCAATCTTCTCCTCTGGATGTGAAAATATTTTGTTCACACTGACCTATATAGGGAGGAATGATCACAATGATAAAATAAGGGAAATCAGAGATTGTACGGAAAGATACAGGTGTTCATTCTTTCTGCGCACTATACGAGATTGGAATAATAGAGAATTGTGAAGGTGGTTCGATGAACCCTCTGCCACTCACTTAAATGTGATTTGCAGAGTATCCATGTAGATGTAGATACAGAAACACAACAGGTGATCACATGCAACTATCGCCACGAAACTCGCTGACAGAACCATAGTAGCCTGTTTGGTTTCAGGTGTTCACCACTAGATGCCACTTTTGCTCCCGCCTGGCTACTACAGCCATCTCTACTAACACTATTAATGTTTTAGTATTAATAACTCCAATCATTTGTACATATGCACTATGTGAATACGGACGGGTTTCTGGAGTTGTGATGTACAGCTTTGTTTATAGTTTGCACGCAAGGTCATGTTATGCGTTGCTATGCCTGTCGTTGCCTCCATGAGTTTGTCTTTTAGTACATTTTAGTTGGTATTATGTCTTCTTGATGGATGCTTTTTGTCAGAAAATTTCTGATTTTTAATACAACCAGATGATGCCTTATCCGGGTGAGTCATAATAGTGTTAATAAAGAACGATGTGCAATGTACAACTGTTTGTAAGTACTGTAATCAAATTATAATTTAGATGTATTATATGTTACAGTATTCAGATAAAAATCTTGCAGGGTTATTACAATTAAATAATAAAAAGACATTATTTGATAATAATGATAGTGAGAAACTGCATAACAAAATTCAGAACTTCGTGGTCGATGAGGGGTGTCTTTTAATTGCTGATTGAGATGAAATTATGATTTTTTTTATTTATTGGAACAAAATAGGGGGTGGGAGCTAAACTTCCTGAAAGTTGAAAAATAATGGCCACCCACTGTATATGTCGGACCAGAGTGGTGACAAAGTTCCTTAGGAGGGATGAAAAATGCCAGGCAGTACTTCAGGAAGAGTCTTTGGAACACGACTAAAGAGTGTAGCCAGGACTTGAACAGCAGGTGACACTAATGGTAGTTTCATGGTGAATAATGGAATAGTTTTGAGATTTGATGACAAATGACTCTTAGATACACTTCTTACTAGTCAGTATCCATTATGTATTCTGACTTACTTCAAAATTATACTGAATTGAAGCAGCTGTTGGATGAAAGTGCAAACCCACTAGAGCATATTGTGAATTATTTTATGATGTGCTTTTAGTCAAATTCAGAAGCAATTTATATAGTTCACATGTGCATCGTACAGAACTCATTGTTGCTAACATTTGGTGCATTGGATTGCGAGTGCATTCTTTTGCTAACCATTTCTGTTAATATTCTGACTGTGTGGTGAGTCAGGATGTAAAGATTTTTTTCTGGGTAGGAGGGAGCAGTGTTGTAGTTACTCCCTCTGCCCTTCACTGGTGACTCCCTTGACGGTATTCTTGCTAGGGTGAAGGAAAATCTTCGAATTGGCAGTGGTAAAATGAACAAGAATTATGGTTACTGGGCTGGTAAGAGAAACATGGTGAGAAATAAATGATTGAAAGTTAAAAGCAGTAAACATAATTGAAGAAGTGCCCATTGAAAGCTATATTGTTGTTGAGATCTTCAGTCCAAAGACTGGCTTGATGCACCTCTCCATGCTAATCTTATCATGTGCAAGCCTCTTCATCTCTGAGTATTGACTGCATCGTACATCCTTCTAAATCTGCTTACTGTATTCTTCTCTTCGTCTCCCTCTACGATTTTTACCCCCCCTCCCCCCCCCCCCCCCCCCCCACGCACACACACACATACACACTTCCCTCCAGTACTAAATTGGTGATCTCATGAGTCTCAGAATGTATCCTATCAACCGATCCCTTCTCCTGGTCAGGTTGTGCCAAAAATCTCGTTTCAACCCATTTCTATTCAGTACCTCTTCATTAGTTACGTGAACTACCCATCTAATCTTCAGCATTCTTCTGTGGCACCACATTTAAAAAGCTTCTATTCTCTACTTATCATTCGTGTCTCACATCCATACATGGCTACACTTCATACAAAGACTTTCTGACATTTAAATCTATACTGGACATTAACAGATTTCTCTTCATCATAGATGCTTTTCTTGCCATTGCTAGTCTGCAAAATGGCTAAGCAGGAATGGCTAGAGGACAAATGTAAGGATGTAGATGCATATATCACTAGGGGTAAGATAGATACTGCCTACAAGAAAATTAAAGAGACCTTTGGAGAAAAGAGAGCCACTTGTATGAATATCAAGAGCTCAGATGGAAACCCAGTTCTAAGCAAAGAACGGAAAGCAGAAAGGTGGAAGGAGTATGTAGAGGGTCTATACAAGGGTGATATACTTGAGGGCAATGTTATGGAAATGGAAGAGGATGTAGATGAAATGGGAGATATAATACTGCATGAAGAGTCTGACAGAGCACTGAAAGACCTGAGTCGAAATAAGGCCCCGGGAGTAGACAACATTCCATTAAAACTACTGATAGCCTTGGGAGAGCCAGTCCTGACAAAACTCTACCATCTGGTGAGCAAGATGTATGAGACAGGTGAAATACCCTCAGACTTCAAGAAAAATATAATAATTCCAATCCCAAAGAAAGTAGGCGTTGACACGTGTGAACATTACCGAACTATCAGTTTAATAAGTCAAGGCTGCAAGATCTCGGGGAAGATCAGTTTGGATTCCGTAGAAATGTTGGAACACATGAGGCAATACTGACCCTATGGCTTATCTTAGAAGAAAGATTAAGGAAAGGCAAACCTACATTTCTAGTATTTGTAGACTTAGAGAAAGCTTTTAACAGTGTTGACTGGAATATTGTCTTTCAAATTCTGAAGGTGGCAGGGGTAAAATACAGGGAGCGAAAGGCTATTTACAATTTGTGCAGAAACCGGATGGCAGTTACAAGAGTCGAGGGGCATGAAAGGGAAGCAGTGGTTGGGAAGGGAGTGAGACAGGGTTGTAGTCTATCCCCGATGTTATTCAATCTGTATATTTAGCAAGCAGTAAAGGAAGCAAAAGAAAATTCGGAGCAGGAATTAAAATCCATGGAGAAGAAATAAAAACTTTGAGGTTTGCCGATGACATTGTAATTCTGTCAGAGACAGCAAAGGACTTTGAATAGCAGTTGAACGGAATGGACAGTGTCTTGATAGGAGGATATGAGATGAACATCAACAAAAGCAAAACGAGGATAAGGGAATGTGGTCAAATTAAACCAGGTGATGCTGAAGGAATTAGATTAGGAAATGAGACATAGTAGTAGATGAGTTTTGCTATTTGGGGAGCAAAATAACTGGTAATGGTCGAAGTAGAGAGGATATAAAATGTAGACTGGCAATGGCAAGGAAAGCGTTCCTGAAGAAGAGAAATTTGTTAACATCGAGTATAGATTTAATTGTCAGGAAGTCGTTTCTGAAAGTATTTGTGTGGAGTGTAGCCACTTATGGAAGTGAAACATGGACAATAAATAGTTTAGAAAAGGAGTGAATAGAAGCTTTAGAAACGTGGTGCTACAGAAGAATGCTAAAAATTATGTGGGTAGACCACATAACTAATGAGGAGGTATTGAATAGAATTGGGAAGAAGAGAAATTTGTGGCACAACTTGACTGGAAGAAGGGATTGGTTGCTAGGACATGTTCTTAGGTATCAAGGGATCACCAATTTAGTATTGGAGGACAGCGTGAAGGGTAAAAATCGTAGATGGAGATTGGGAGATGAATACACTAAGCAGATTCAGAAGGAGGTACTGGAAAATGAAGAAACTTGCACAGGATAGAGTAGCATGGAGATCTGTATCAGACCAGTCTCTGGACTGAAGACCACAACAAAAAGCAACTACTTCAATCATCATCAGTTATTTTGTTGCCCAAACAACAAAACTCATCTATTACTTTAAGTGTGTCATTTCCTAATCTAATTTTCTCTGCATCACTTGGTTTAATTCAACTAAATTCCATTATTGTCACTTTGCTTTTGTTGATGATCATCATACACCATCCTTTCAAAACATTGTCCACTCTGTTCAACTACTCTTCCATGTTGTTTACTGTCTCTGACAGAATTACAATGTCATTGCCAAACCTCAAAGTTTTTGTTTCTCCTCCATGGATTTTAATTCCTACTCCAAACTTTTCTTTTGTTTTCTTTACAGTTTGCTCAATATACAGACTGAATGACATCGGGGACGGGCCACAAACCCATCTCAATCACTTCTCAACCACTGCTTTCCTTTCACGCCCCTTGGCTCTTATAACTGCTATCTGGTTTCTGTACAAATTGTAAATAGCCTTTTGCTTCATGTATTTTATCCCTGGCACCTTTAGAATTTGAGAGAGAGTATTCCAGTCAACATTGTCAAAAGCTTTCTCTAAGCCTATAAGTACTATAAATGTAGGTTTGCCTTTCCTTAATCTGTCTTCTGTGAGAAGTCGTAGGATCTGTATTGCCTTGCATGTACCTACATTTCTCAGAATCCAAATATTTTATATTCAAGATTGGCTTCTACCAGATTTTTCATTCTTCTGTTAAGAACCTGTGTTAGTATTCTGAAACTGTGACTTATTACACTGATAGTTTAGTAATTTTCACACCTGTCAGCACCTGCTTTCTTTGGAATTGGAATTACTATATTCTTTTTGAATTGTGAGGGTATTTCACCTGTCTCATACATCTTGCTCACCAGAGGGAAGATTTTTGTCATGGCTGGTGCTCCCAAGGCTATCAGTAGTTCTAATGGAATTTTGTCTAATATCGGGGCCCTGTTTTGACTTAGTTCTTTCAATGCTCAGTCAAATTCTTCACACAGTATCAATATCTCCCATCTCATTTTCATCTACATCCTCTTCCATTTCAATAATATTGCCCTCAGATACATCTCCATTGTACATACCCACTATATACTCCTTCCACCTTTCAGTTTTCCCTTGTTTGCTTAGTATTGGCTTTCCATCTGAGCTCTTGGTATTCATATGGCTGGTTCTCTTTTCTCCAAAGGCCTCTTTAATTTTCCTGTAGGCCATATCAGTCTCTTCACTATTGAAACATGCTTCTAAACCCATGCATTTGTCCTCTAGCTATTTCTGTTTAACCATTTTGCATCTCCTGTCATTCTCATTTTTTAGACGTTTGTACTCCCTTTCACCTGCTTCATTTACTGCATTGTTATATTTTCTCCTTTCATCAATTAAGTTCTATATCTCCTGGAATATCCTAAGGATTTCTGCTGGGCCTTATTTTTTACCTATTTGATCCTCTGCTGCCTTCACTATTTTCTCTCTCAAAGCTACCTATTTGTCTTCTGCTGTATTCCATTCCCCTGTTCTAGTCAACTGTGGCTAATGCTCCCTCTGAAACTCACAACAACCTTTGGTTCTTTCAACTTATCCAAGTTCCATCTCCTTAATTTCCTACCTTGAAACCTACATTTCATAACCAATAAATTGTGGTCAGAATCCACATCTGCCACTGGAAATGTCTTACAATTTAAAATCTGGTTCCAAAATATGCGTCTAACCATTGTATAATCAATCTGAAACCTTCCCGTGTCTCCAGGTCTCTTTGATGTACTGTTTGTGTATGATGAGTTGACAACTAATACGATGGCTGTCGGTAATGGCTGTACCCCTGCATTATGGCTGCCGAGGGGAGAAGAGCAGTGAGAGGAATGCATTACCAGCTGCATGTAACAGTGCTTGCACCACTAACCATGGCTGTGCTTAAGATGAAATCGCTGGTGGCACCCACAGAAGTTTTGCCCATTTAAGTGACACTTCTGTCAGATCAGAAATCAATTGATTTGTTGACATATTCATGCTCAAGACTTTTATCTATAACTCATGTGTTATTTGTGTATCAAAAACAATGAAAACTGAATTTTCAACTTTTGACACTATGAACAGAAATTAAAAAACTGGTTTTTGAAATCTGTGTGCACATTGTGCTTATCATCATATTCATATTCATCATCACTGAGGGCACGGTATTGATGATAACTTCACCAATGGCCTTTCCCGTTACTTCATCCATGTCTAGTACTCTTGCTTCAGCTGCTGCAAATTCCTGCAGTAACCTTGCCATTCCTGTGCAGTAACTGAAAGGAAAGTAACATTAACAAGATTCTGCAATCTTTTCTTTGACATGTCGCCAACGACATTGTTCTCCTTGAAATTGTGTTTTATTTTGGTCTATGCAAATTCTGTCAGATTTAGATCTCAGTTGTAGGTTGGTAAACACTCTACTTTGTGGCCCCTGCTCTCAGCGATTTTATCCACAATGTACACTTTCATGGCTGGTTTGTTTTCTTTTATTGTAGATAACAGTTCAGCTTTACTCTTGAGTCGTTGCATTTTCTTTTCCCCTCTAGCAACCACTCTTAAAGTCGTAATCCAGAAATTATATTTATTAGGCATTCTGCCAAACTTCCTGCTGTGGTGTGGTGCGTTATCTGTACAACAACAGACATGGGTGTGGGTGGAATATTACAAACAACCATATCTGCCACTCTCCCCCCCTTTCCCATAATGTCTGCCAGTTTTGTCAGATTCAAGAAGTTTGCAAGTTAGTGGAAACAGTTTCTTCGCTGAAACTTCCTGATAAATTGAAATTGTGTACCTGATGCATTCTCAGCTTAGAGTCTCAGCCTGACACACAGTTTTAAGTTGTGAGGAAGTTCCAAATCAGCACACACTCCACTGTAGGGAGAAAATTTGTTGTACTTTCTTGCATCTTGCTGCAAGTACTTGCAGAATTTGTCTTTTTGTGGAAGTTCTCTCTTTAAACATACAGAAGTTGTGTGTGTTCAGTACCAGTGTGAAAGTATCATTGTCAAAAACAGGAGTGGCACAAAGGCAGATGGGCCGAAACAAATATCCATTGGAATCCCTAAACATAAATAATTGGCACTATCAGTCAAGAAACTGGGAAATGAGTTTACAAATCAGTTTGTTTCGCCAGAAGGCAAAGTAGAGCGGTAGTACAGAAGTCGTTAAACTTTAACTGATTTTTCAATGTTACTGTAAACATAAATTACTACATTTCTGATAAAAGTGATAAATACTGCTTGCAAAAATCAAAGAGTAATTAAAAGTCAGTCTCTTGGTGAGATACTATGCTGCATTTGTTTCCTGTTATTGAATGCTTGATTGTACAATAGACAAGAGATATTCAAAATTTGCATACTAAATGCTCAGAGTTTTTAATGTAAGTGAAGTTTTCTGATTTCAATTAATTGAATAGTGTTTCCTCATAACATTGATATGCAATCCTCTAATATTTTATCTTCCTTTTTTATTTTTGTCATGATTTTTATTCATTAATAATAATGCAACAACGGCAGCGACTGCTCTAGTTTTTAAGAATAACTGCACTTCTGTAACAAGTACTTGTGGCGAGTTCCTGAAGTTAACTTGCAGCAGTGACTTGAAGAAGTAAATTTGAGTTAGCTTTTGTTCTAATGTAAACACCTCAGCAAAAGCATACAGAAGTTATTTGCTAGTGGATGCAAGCCTTTTGTAATACTTTGCATCTGAGGGCAGCTTGACGTTGGCAGCGCTCGGAGGAAAATGAATATCCTTCAAGTAGTGCTTGCTAATTTTCTCTGCTTCAGGCAGCACTTACGGGCAAACAGTATACAACCTTCTTTTATGATTCTTAAACCATGTCTTAGCGATGTTTAAATTATGCTCTGTGCAGAACTCTACCAGGTGGTTTCTTCTTTCATTCCTTTCCCCCCGTCCATATGTACCTACGATTTTTCCTTCTCTTCCTTTTCCTGATATCAAATTCCAGTCACCTATCACAATTAAATTTTATCTGCCTTAAGTACTTGAATAACTTCTTGTATCTCATAATATATTTCTTCAATCTGTTCATCATCTGTAGACATAGTTGGCACATAAATGTGTACTATTGTGATGGGTGTTGCTTTCGTGTCTATCTTGGCTATAATAATGCATTCGCTGTGCTGTTCATAACAGTTTATCCATGTTCCTGTTTCTTTTATTCAGTATTAAACTTACTCTTGAATTACCCCTATTTGATTTTGTATTTATAACCCTGTATTCACCTGACCAGAATTCCTGTTCCCCCTGCCACCGAACCTCACTAACTCCCACTATATCTAACTTTACCGGTTTTATTCCTCTTGATAATGGCATCCTCCTGAGTAGTCCCTGCCCGGAGATCCTAATGGGGTACAATTTTACCTCCGGAATATTTTACCCAAGAGGACGCCATCATCATTTAATTATACAGTAGAGCTGCATACCTCTGTGGGAAAATTGCTGATGTAGTTTCCCCTTGATTTCAGCAAAGCTGTTTTAGTTGATGTTACAAGACCAGATCAATCATCCCGACTGTTGCCCCCCTTCAGGAACCACAGGTTTCTCCGGTCTCTCAACAGGTACCCCTCCATTGTAGTTGCACCTACAGTACAGCTATCTGTATCGCTGAGGTACACGAACCTCCCCCAACAATGGCAAGGCCCATGGCTCATGGGGAGTGTAGGTAAAAGCTATATATGCACTTCCATATGTCCTGCCATTAATACATGCTGTATAACGTAACTGTGCAAGCCCCAGTTTCTCAAAACATGCATATTTGTTTGCAAAAGCTTGTCCTGCCATTAATACATGCTGTATAACATAACTGTGCAAGCCCCAGTTTCTCAAAACATGCATATTTGTTTGCAAAAGCTATGTATGCAGTTGCAAACAAATATACATGATTTGAGAAACTGGGGCTTGCACAATTTTGTTATACAGCATCTATCAACGGTAGAACATAAAAAGAAAACCAATAAAACAAATGGGTTCCAATGTTGAAATAAGTGTTGTGGCTACTAGTACAGTGGTTTGCAGTATGGCAGCCCCCCCCCCCTCTCCCCCTCCTGTCTCCTGCTGTATGCAGCATGGAAAGTGTTGATGTGACCCCTGGTCTGGCGAACTTCTTCATGGCCTGATCCCTTTTCTCTCTTTTCATCATATTGACAGCTATCATCCATTACTCATTAAAAAGTCCCTACCCCTACAGTAGGGCACCTGCGTGCTCTGTATCTGCAGTGAGAAGCAGGGGTTAGCTAGCTAGGCATTCCCATAACATTACCACATCCTTGGTACAATCCTTACCCTGCCCAGCTAGTCCATAAACAGATTTCCCATACCAATGGTTTCAATAGCTGATTCAGTACCTGGGCCCTAGATATCCTGCCCCATGCCCACAAAACAGCCCTTGGAAATACTTTTATCCCCCATAGTACTTCCCTGTCTGTACCCCGACTTTCTATTTCTTCTCACATTCTACATAATTGCTAGAAAAAATATATATATATATATATATATATATCTCCCCCCCTTCTCCCTCTCCCTCCCTCTCCGCCCTGCTGTTCTGCAATCACCATCTTTTTAGTTCTTATTTTGTTACCATTCCTCTCTTTCCACTTCTGACAGCCTGAGCTATAGGCAGTCACTAGAAAGTTAGTGAAATCTCCATGTTGATATGTTTAGTGCCTATGCCCCACACATCACCCAGCTTTATAGGGTGTGTTGCCTATCATAATTTTTGTTAGATGTTTCCAGCCTGGAATTCCTGTTTTATATAAGTTGCTGTGTATAACACAAGATGAGTAAAAAATGACAATACAGCTTTGGAGTAATATAGAAATTTATTGAGATAACTTACAGAATCAGTATAGGAGTCATTTTGTAGCAAACAACCTCAAGTTTGATTCACATAGTGCATCAATGCCTCATTCAGTCACCAGTAGCACCAGTGCAGTAGACAGTTAAAATAATTACTTTCATTAGTGCAGAACATGCACTCCGTATGTTTCAGTTTCATGAAGTGAACTCTCCAACAACTGGATGGTCTAAATTTCCTCCCCTACCAAACAATATAGCTGACATAAAATATCAAATCTATGCTGCTGTTCCACAAGTTACGCATGATTTGCTGCAATAAGTGTGACACTTGACACTTTTATGTGAAACTTGAGGTTGTTTGCTACAAAATTACACATTGAACTTCAGGTGGTTTGCTACAAAATGACACCTGTGCTGAACCTCTGAGATATCTCAATAAATTTCTGTATCATTACAAAGTTTTGGCTCGCCATATAGTCTTAGAAGTAGCTGTGCAAGTGAAATGTGAGCATTTGAATGTCACACATTTTTTAATGTAAAATAGTATGTACAAAGATGAACAGATGGGAGGTGAGTACCTGTTATGATTGAAATAAAATCTCATTTGGTATAAATAACAATGATGTAATAGTTTTTGATTTTGGGAGTACATGGAATGTTTTAATGACTTCATAATATTGTAACTGACTGGGGGAGTATTTGTAAAGAATCTTCTCTTTTACAAGGGTGGTTTGAAAAGTTCTCGGAAAGGAAAAGAAAAAAAGTTCTTACATCAATGAAATTCTTTTTATTTTTCAATGTAGTCTCCATGTAGATTAATGCACTTGGTCTAACAGTGTTCCAGTGCCTTGATCCCATCTCGAAAATGAGTTTCCTCCAAGCCTGCAAAATAGTTGTCAACTCTGGCCATGAATTCTTCGTTTGAAGTGAATCTTCATCCACCAAGAAAAATTTTCAGTTTTGTGAAGAGACGGAAGTCTGACGGAGCCATACCAGGTGAATAAGGCGGGTGTGGCAACAATTTATACCTTAGTTTGTGTATTTTTGCCATGGTGATGGCACGCGTGTGGGCGCACATCAAGAGTCGTGGCACCCATCTTGCAGATAGTTTTTTCATTTCTAATTCTTCAGTTTAAATGTGATATACCCTTTCAAATGACATCTGGCAAGCGTGAACAATTTCGTGCACTTTCAATCGGCAATCCTCCATGACCATTTTGTGCACTTTTGCAGTGAAGGAGCAGCATCCCCCAATGTATTCTGGAAGTGGGCATGAATGTCCTTTGCTTTCATACCTTTCTTTGCGAAGTACTTAATCGCTGCTCAAATCTCGAATTTTTTTTTTTTTTTTTCTTATCTTTCCAAATTACTACATGGGAACAACAGCAGAGCCGCGTCACCGCCACAGCTCAGTTTAAAGAGTACTGACGTGACACATGTTTACAGGCAACAGTCCAATGAATTATCATGTGAACAACTCATTGCGCTAGCACTGACCTCACATGGTGATTCTGAGAACTTTTCAAACCACCCACATAGTATTTCCAGCGATGTTTCAGAATTTGTGTGTGAACAGAAATTCAACAGCAATAGCCATAGTAGCAACAGAATTAGAATAATCTACCACTTAAATCACAAATGAGAATTTAGAAGAGCATTCCCACTAGAGAGAAAGTATAAGAGTTAAGCTTTGTAGGGATAACAATTTCTACATCAAATGCGGACCATGAAGCATTGCCTTGAAGGACGATGACAGATGTTTCTGTACTTGACAAAGTAGTCTCATAAAGTGAAGTTCTCATCATTAATGAGCAATGTTGATGGCCTGTGACTAGAAGTTACTTGAAATTCTCTTGTAATTATGTGTTCGACAATTTTATTTTGTATCATTTTCTTCCTGAACAGTTGTAAGCAAGTAGTATGCGTTGAGTGCACTAATGTCAAACTAAAAACTCTCTCTAAACACCTGTTAGCGTATAAACCACTTTTAAAAAATCATGGTACAACCTATAATCAAGATTTTCCACCCTTCTGTCATAAACTGTCAACTTCAAAATGGGTTGGAAAACTTAATACAGTAGCTGTAAGAAAAAAAAAAAAGAGAGGAGGGGGGGAGGGGGGAGATGACGATTTCGTTTCTCAAAACTGTGTCAGCTACTTCTTACAGCTTGCTCACCTTCTAAGAGCCACAGGGCGGCAACTGATGTGAGTCAGTGTACTGATGTAAATCGAGTGGCCTCAGTTGGTACTGACACCTGTTTCAGTACAACCAATATAACCAACCAGACTTCACAAAAAGCATTGTATTCAAGGTGTGCTCATAAACGGAAGCAGACGTATGATGGTGTTGTTGTTGTTCTTGTTGTAGTCTTCAACCCTGAGACTGGTTTGATGCGCCTCTCCATGCTACTTTATCCTGTGCACACTTCTTCATCTCCCAGTACCTACTGCATCCTTCTGAATCTGCTTAGTGTATTCATCTCTTGGTCTCTCTCTACGATTTTTACCCTCCACGCTGCACTCCAGTACTAAATTGGTGATCCCTTGATGCCTCAGAACATGTCCTACCAACCTATCCCTTCTTCTAGTCAATTTGTGCCACAAACTCGTTTTCTTCCCAATTTTATTCAATACCTCCTCATTAGTTATGTGATCTACCCATCTAATCTTCAGCATTCTTCTGTAGCACCACATTTCGAAAGCTTCTATTCTCTTCTTGTCCAAACTATTTATCGTCCATGTTTCACTTCCATACATGGCTATACTCCATACACTTTCAGAAACGACTTCCTGACACTTAAATCTATACTCGATGTTAACAAATTTCTCTTCTTCAGGAATGCTTTCCTTACCATTGCCAGTCTACATTTTATATCCTCTCTACTGCGATCATCATCATTTATTTTGCTCTCCAAATAGCAAAACTCCTTTACTACTTTAAGTGTCTCATTTCCTAATCTAATTCCCTCAGCATCACCTGATTTAATTCGACTACATTCCATTATCCTGGTTTTGCTGTTGTTGATGTTCATATTATATCCTCCTTTCAAGACACTGTCCATTCCGTTCAACTGCTCTTCCAAGTCCTTCGATGTCTCTGACAGAATTACAATGTCATCGGCGAACCTCAAAGTTTTTATTTCTTCTCCATGGATTTTAATACCTTCTCCGAATTTTTCTTTTGTTTTCTTTACTGCTTGCTTAATATACAGAATGAATAACATCGGGGAGAGCTACAACCCTGTCTCACTCCCTTCCTAACCACTCCTTCCGTTTCATGCCCCTCTACTCTTATAACTGCCATCTGGTTTCTGTATAAATTGTAAATAGCCTTTCGCTCCCTGTATTTTACCCCTGCCACCTTCAGAATTTGAAAGACAATATTCCAGTCAACATTGTCAAAAGCTTTCTCTACGTCTACAAATGATAGAAATGTAGGTTTGCCTTTTCTTAATCTGTCTTCTAAGATAACTTGTAGGGTCAGTATTGCCTCACATGTTCCAATATTTATGGGGAATGCAAACTGATCTTCCCCGATGTCGGCTTCTTCCAGTTTTTCCATTCGTCGGTAAAGAATTCGCATTAATATTTTGCGACTGTGACTTATTAAACTGATAGTTCGCTAATTTTCATACGTGTCACACCTGCTTTCTTTGGGATTGTGATTATTATATTTTTCTTGAAGTCTGAGGGTATTTCACCTGTCTCATACATCTTGCTCACCAGATGGTAGAGTTTTGTCAGGTCTGGCTCTCCCAAGGCTATCAGTAGTTCTAATGGAATGTTGTCTACTCCCGGACTTTCAGTGCTCTGTCAAACTCTTCACGCAGTATCGTATCTCCCATTTCATCTACATCCTCTTCCATTTCCATAACATTGCCCTCAAGTACATCACCCTTATATAGACCCTCTACATACTTCTTCCACCTTTCTGCTTTCCCTTCTTTGCTTAGAACTGGGTTTCTGTCTGAGCTCTTGATATTCATACATGTGGTTCTCTTTTCTCCTAAGGTCTCTTTAATTTTCGTGTAGGCAGTATCTATCTTACCCCTAGTGAGATAAGCCTCCGCATCCTTACATTTCTCCTCTAGCCATCCCTGCTTAGCCATTTTGCACTTCCTGTCAATCTTGTTTTTGAGACATTTGTATTCCTTTTTGCCTACTTCATTTACTGCATTTTAGTATTTTCTCCTTTCATCAATTAAATTCGATATATCTTCTGTTACCCAAGGATTTCTACTAGCCCTAGTCTTTTTACCTACTTGAGCCTCTGCTGCCTTCACTACTTCATCCCTCAAAGCTACCCATTCTTCTGCTATTGTATTTCTTTCCCCCATACCTGTCAATTGTTCCCTTGCGCTCTCCATGAAACTCTTCACAACCTCTGGTTTAGTCAGTTTGTCCAGGTCCCATCTCCTTAAATTCCCACCTTTTTGCAGTTTCTTCAGTTTTAATCTGCAGTTCATAAACAATAGATGGTGGTCAGAGTCCACATCTGCCCCTGGATATCTCTCACAATTTAAAACCTGGTTCCTAAATCTCTGTCTTACCATTATATAATATACCTGAAACCTTCTAGTATCTCCAGTCCTCTTCCATGTATACAACCTTCTTTCATGATTCTTGAACCAAGTGTTAGCTATGATTTAATTATGCTCTGTGCAAAATTCTACCATGCGGCTTCCTCTTTCATTTCTTACCCCCAATCCATATTCACCTACAATGTTTCCTTCTCTCCTTTTTCCTACTATCGAATTCCAGTAATCGATGACTATTAAATTTTCGTCTCCCTTCACTATCTGAATAATTTCTTTTATCTCATCATACATTACATCAATTTATTCCACATCTGCAGATATGCTGTTTGTAGTAGATTACCTGCACTCCTATTTTTTTTATTCATTATTAAACCTACTCCTGCATTACCCCTGTTTGATTTTGTATTTATAACCCTGTATTCACCTGACCAGAAGTCTTGTTCCTCGTGTCACCGAGCTTCACTAATTCCCACTATATCTAACTTTAACCCATCCATTTCCCTTTTAAAATTTTGTAACCTACCTGCCGGATTAAGGGATCTGACATTCCGCGCTCCAATATGTAGAATGCCAGTTTTCTTTCTCTTGATAACAGCGCCCTCCTGAGTAGTTCCTGCCTGGAGATCTGAATGAGGGACTATTTTATCTCTGGAGTATTTTACCCAAGAGACGCTATCATCATTTAACCATATAGTAAAGCTGCATGCCCTCGGGAAAAATTAAAGCTGCAGTTTTCCCTTGCTTTCAGCCGTTCGCAGTACCACCACAGCAAGGCCATTTTGGTTAGTGTTACAAGGCCAGATCAGTCAATCATCCAGACTGTTGCCCCTGCAGCTACTGAAAAGGCTGCTGCCCCTGTTCAGGAACCACACGTTTGTCTGGCCTCTCAACAGATACCCCTCTGTTGTGGTTGCACCTATGGTACAGCTGTCTGTATCGCTGAGGCACGCAAGCTTCCCCACCAGTGGCAAGGTCCATGGTTCATGGGGTGGAGACCTATGTAACACACAGAAATACAAATAACAGAAATATTATGGGTGTTTGATGATGTTTTCAGTGAAACTACACTTGCTTACATGTGTAACAGTTATTGTGTAAATCAGATTTATAATTAAACAATGGAAATCCAGGATGGAATGTAACATTACCAGAGAGGATGGAATGTAACATTACCAAAGAAGGAAAGTTGCTACTCACCATATAGCAGTGCCTATCACGACTCAGCATCTCCACCATATGGTGAGTAGCAACTTTCCTTCTCTGGTATTGTTAGATTTATAATTAAAAGTATTTGAAAGCCATTTTGCTATTTCTGAAGAAGCATAAGTTTTACTTTATGCATTTCATTTTATCCGTTGAAAATGTTGTCAGTTGTAGCATTTTTGTCTGATTTCTATCACATCTGGAAATGTCATCTGCATCCACATTTTTAGTAGTTGCAAATACGGATTTGAATACCTTCAACAAGCATAAAGCATTTAAGAATACTGTTGCCACACAAACAAAAAATTGTTATCAAGTCTGGTTTAGTCAGATAGAGGTGAAGTTCACACAGCATTGAGTAGATCACTGGTAACAATAAATTTTTATTGCTTTTGCCAAAAGTATATAACTAAAATTACATTAAATCTGAACAGAGCGAAACGTTCCACAATTGCTCCGATTTGTTCCGGACTATCAGTTTCACTCAAATAATGCACAATCACTTCCCAGCATCATCACTGTCTGAATCTTCACCATCTCTAGATGATCCAAAACACTGCTCAGTCAGTATCATAAAGACGATCATCTTCAGTTCCGTCAAGCTGACTGGAAATTCCATTTTTTGATAAGTCTTTCAGATATTGATTATACAATGGCACATTTGTGACACAGAAGCACGTTGCATACGACCTCCTGGCATCAAAGTTGCACTGTACATTATGTAGTCTCCATAGAATTGCCTCATACTATCATTGAATATGATTTATAGAAAACATCCACATACTGAAATGCACTTGTAATGTTGCCAGAAATAACAACTGTCACAGTTTCCTTCTTTCACATTTTGTTTCACTCAGTCACCAGTGTGCCTGCAAAAAACTATCCAACACATGCACTGATTTTGAGTGAAGAAGAGCTCCTGGCTGCTTATTCCAAACTGCTGAAATTCAGTCTAGGACGAGTTTTCCCATCATCCACCTACCGTCACGAGCTCTTACAGTGATACCAGTGGGCTGTTTCCATCTTTGAGGAGGGTTCTCTAATTAAAAAACACATATGGTGGCCATTTTTGTCCATGAGCTGTAATGCATAATGTCACTATACACCAATGCTTTTCTGCGCCACATGTATGTATTTACACACTATGTTTGCCTACGTAATTTGTATTAAAATAGATCGACATTTGATCTGCAGTCCCTATCTGGGGAAGTAAATAATTTCTTCATCAAATCTGGATTACATAATGCTGGAAAGATAGTAAACTGTTTTTGTAAGTTTGTGGCAGTTTTTGCACCATTGTAGCTCTACGACAAAGAGACAGATTGTTTCGTTGCATAAATTGCTGAGCCTGCCCATACAAAACTAAATTCTACTGGTGAAATGTTTCTCCTGTGTACTATTTTGCAACCCCCAGTTTGAATCATTACCATTGTAATGCCATGTCACATTTCCTATTTTGAATTATAAAGTGAGGCAAATCTTTTTCCACATCTGGATATTTACACTTTTGCCCTTGAAATGCAAGCCGGCTTTTCAAAGTATTTAGAAGTTTCTGTTCAATTGCAAAACTCCGACGAATGTTTTTTCATGTACATCAAATCTGCATCATGCTTTCCATTTTCCTTTACATAGCTGGTAACTTGAAGTTTAAATTTCGCCGAGTCACTGGTATGTTCACTCACAAACTCACAAGCCAAAAGATCAACTTTTCTCTCGCCTTCAACTTCCTTACATTGTCCCTAGAATTAGTCACATCACCAGACCTTCCAATTGAACTTCCTCGTAAATTTGTAATGCTACCCTTATTCAAGATTTACTTTTTACTGTAATCTCATGTCAAAAGTTTAGGTGTGGCATATATTTGCTGGTGGCCTATAGTCGCACAAATATGGAATGGTGTACCCCAACAATCAGTAATGGGACCCCCTTTTGTTCCTTCTGTATATAAATGATTGAAGCTTAAATGTGGATGTGCATAAAATATCATATTTGCAGATGACACAACAGTTCTACTAGAAGGGAAAAGTAAGGGAGACTTCCAGCAGTCAGTAAACACTGTTACAAAACAACTTAGCAGCTGAGCAATGAATAATCAGCTTGTAATAAAGAGCACAAAAAAAAAAATCGCACCAAAATTGCATAATGCTTCAAACAAGGACACATTTACCCCATTTGTCTCCATCAACGGTGAATCATGTGGTAACAGTACGAAACCAAATTCGTAGGGCTATGGCTGCTAAACAATGCAAAATAGAATAAATACATTGAATACCATAATGCAAAATTGAGCAAGATATGGCACCTCCTTTGCTCACTGAAATCCTGCTGTAGTGAAAAAACAGTAATGAACACAATCATGTCTACTTTCATTCTCACTTTAAACATGGGGCCACATTCTTAGGAAACTCTAAAGCAGCTATCAACACTTTCAAACTGGGCAATTAGAATCATGTTTGTCTGCAAACGTAGAGACTCATGTAAACCTCTGCTTAAGATCACGTTTTCCTGATGAATCTGTTATAAAAACCCTTATATCCTTTAAAGTAAATGTAACAGATAAGGATTTCAGGTTGGCAAAAAAAACTTTGATCTTCATGATCACTTTACCGTACAAAACAAAAACTTACATGTAATCCAAATCAACACATCCTTATACCACAATTGTACTTTCCAAATAGGAGTTAAACTTTATAACAAACTTCCTGAAACCATAAAAGCAATTACTGAGATCAAAATGCTTGAAAAACTTTTTGTCATATTTACACCATCACTGCTTTTACCCAATTTGAGAGTGTTTGAATTTATGTAGTGTGCTATTTAAATACTTACTGTATGAAGTGCATTAGTGTAACCTTAAATAAGTATGCATAGAAATTGCTTTCACCTTTATACTTACAGATTGACTTGTCCAGTGTTTTATATATAAACTGTTTTGTTGACAACAGGACCAATAATATACTTAAAACAGTTCTTTTAAATGACTATCCAGTAAATGATTTGGTGGGTTTGTAAACTAATCCAATAAACTGAGTCATATCTTTCACAACAAGAAAGGAAGTGATTGTGATTTCTTAACTGAAACTGCCCAGAGACATTAATCTGATGTTTTATTAGGGGGCATTACGTATCGCGCCTTTCTTAAAATCTTTAAATGAAAGTAAATATTTGGTAGGATTCCAGTAAATTGGACACAGGTCCATGCAGTAACCAGAAGTAGTGGATAACTACCAAATTTTAATGGGTATGTGACTGTAGCTCAGTTGCATGTTATGGATATTTGCGTGCAAGCAAATAATGACAACAGGGCACCTCGTTTGGAGCAAATTTTTGCATGTGCAAGTTAATTCTATTCAATGGGCTATTAGCTAGGGTTTTGAAAAACATATAAGAAGTATGCTTATGTGGTTGCTTTTATTAATGGAGATTTTTTCAGATGCCAGCTTGACATGGGAAATAATTTTTTTGATTTCATGGGATACTGATGATGAAAAGATAGTGATCATGATATTTTCTGGAAAGGACGAGTTCTCTTGCATACATTTCATAATCACATACATGAGATATCTAGCAAAGGGAATGTGAAAAGTCGGCTGCATATGAACATTGCCTAGAAAACATCATCATACTGGAATTTTATTATAAAAGAAGCGGGCAAAATTGGAATAACAGCAACAATTTTAACAGAGATCAGGGGTGCACACTTAGTAGGGCAGGGGGGGGGGGGGGGGGTGTCTCTGGACATTGGCCAAAAGCAAAGACTTAGCCTTGATGCTTGTAGGGACACGAGAGCAGCAGTTTCAAACATGATGCTGGCCGCTTGTAACAAGTGACATCACTCGGTCCCACAGTGGGACAGAGCTGCCAGGAGCTGCCCAACTTGCCTTCCGCACATGCACCACTCTGGCCCCCTGTGGAAGGTTCCAGATGCTGCTGTTAACATCTATGTAAACAGAACTCCATGCTAGCCCTGGGCAGTCAGTGATTTCATCTGCTGGCAGTCAGTGAATTCATCTCCTGATGACAATGCCAAGACAGCTATCAAATGTTTGAGTGTTTTATTCAAAATGATGAGGCTTGTAAACCAAAATGATTTTAGTGGACAACATGCAACTTAAAAAAATACAAAATGATGTGACTGGAGGCAGTAAATTCATTCTTTCCAGATAAAAGTGTACAATCTTAACAGCGATGTCATATCACTCTGCATGGATAGTCTGTGAGGCTAGGCCGTGCTTGAGGCACTGCTAGTTTTTGCAGTGTGGTTAGTAACTGGAAGTTCACATTAAAGTTAAACATTGATCAGAGACTCCTACTCTTCTTATTTGATTTATTGTTTTTATTGGTTTTATTTGTCTTTTATCATCTGTTTCATGACATTCCAATACTTTCAGTTCAAATTGACCTGTTGCCCCTTGTAACCTGTTCCTCTCACTTTTCATAATTTTGACCCTTCTGATATCTCTTATTTTTATTTTGAAGTGCACTCAATTTTATGTTTTTGTACCTATAATGTATAAAGTCCAATGCTAGCAACATTTTTGTTTGTTTTAGTGCATGATGTGCTTGGGTCTATGGATTAGTCATCAGGTGCAGCCAAACCATAAGCGATGCGGGGCGTAGATGAGCTTGTATGCTGCTTATGTATGTTGAATGAAACCTGTGTTGTTATCCCTTTTCTGTTAAGTTCAATGCAGTATTATAGGTAGCAAAACAAGATTTTTCATTGCTAATTTGAGAGAGTAAAAAATGGCGGTTTTTAAATATTTTTCCAAAGTAAAAAAAGTTCAGTTCTGAATCCGCCTTCATGGTACAATTTATTTTTAATTGAAAACAAAATTTGAGAAATGGGTTTAATAAAGATCAATGCATGCACATCACCCATGCTTCAGTATTTTTGATGTCTTCAGTGACTATTGTCATGAAGAAGAGTGGCCATGTGAAAATTATTGTATCTCAGGTAGCAAGTTGAAATTTGTTGTCACTGAAAGTGGTAAATGAACTGAGTAACTAATAATTTATATGTTAATACAGCAACACTGGACTATTTTTATGACACAGATTGCCACAGGACATGACACTTAGTAGACTTACTTTCAAAATAGTCCATAGTTATTGGACAACAGCTATTGCCTCATTCAGAGAATGATCCAGTTATTCTTTGAAAAAATGAGTACTTCTATTATTATTATTATTATTATTATTATTATTCTGTATGCCTTTTGCACCTCACTTGTTGCCGAATATATATGTTTTCAACTTAAATGTTTCACTTTAACAGCCGTAGACACCCCATTTCTATGATCTTCAAAATATCTTCATGCACTTCCTTTACAAATAAAAGTATATTTTCTTCTCTTCCTGAGTGTTCAGTACATATGACTTCAAAACTTTGTTAATTCAAAATTTTACTATTACACATTTTCCTTCAACACATTTTCTGTTTTGCAAACTTATATTAACAGGAACGTGTTTGAACGGTATTTTATCACCATTCTAAGCGTAACTGATGATAGATGCCAAAATATCTGTACTGAAAAAGTTTAGCAAGGAGTAAATAAGAGGGAAAGAAAGCCATTTTAACTTTATCATGTGGTGAAATTTTCATATCCCATATGAGCATTGCTGCAATTATGCATGAGATCTGCGTTTTTTAACTGTTTTAATATTGTATTGCTGTAGTCATACCTCCAGATATTCTGCTTTGTAGTGAAAATTCTTATTGTAGAGCTGCCAAGTTACACACAGGGGGAAAAAAATGAAACTAGTACTTGTTGACATGTTTTAGTGAATTATAACATTTATCTTTCACGAAATAACACTTATAGCTTTTGACTTACTACTACAGCAAACAAATACTTTGTGTTTTTTTCATATATTAATCTATTTGGTTTATATTTTTGCAAGGCTGCATGTATTACTAGCATTTGCTTCCAGGGTCTAGTTTGTATCGTTAGAGAAAATCCCCGTTCTAATAAATTTTTAGAAGTTATAATGTCAGTCAGGAAATGGGTGGGTAGATTTTTACCGTTTTGTTATATAATATCTTTCACTTCTGTTTTTCTTTTTAGGCTGGTCTGAAATGTGAGATCTGTGGCTTAGAGTTTTCTGGAATGGTAGTCCTTGAGACGCACCTTGCGGGAGCCAAGCATGCAAAAAAGGTACTACTGTCAAACATAGACTTTCACAAATGTATGCACTTTGTTTTGTGTCCACGTAAAGAGAAAACAAACTTTTTTTTTTTTTTACAAAAAAATGGCTAACACATTCCACAATTTTCATTTAGTATGTCCGGGGGGGGGGGGGGGGGGAGTGCTTTGACACGTTGTGTGCCCTCCCCTTTTTTGCTTGTAGGTTACTGCTTCTAAATTCACAGAATCTGTAATTGGTCCACTAGCCCCGCCTTCTCACCTCTCTGCTCTCATTAGCCCTGCTCCCCATAACCCCCTTCCATTGTCTGTATTTCCCCCACCATACACACATATTCCACTGCCTACCCTCTTTCTTGCTGACACCTACATCCCTTCCTCTCTTGTCCACCATCACCAAATAAGTGATCTAGAACTAGGGTTATGACATGGGGTTGTTAAACTTGGAGTATTGTTTAAATTCTCATCCTTAAGTCATTTCAGTAGCCTGCAATGACACTTCAGCAACATTCTTATTTTTGATACTGTCCCATAATGGGAAGTTAACAACTATCCATCCTACATATTTCCCTCCATCTCAACTCCTATTTACACACTTTCTCATGACTTTCACTACCTGTTTACTGGCCATTCCATCCTTCCTCTAATTTCTCTATTTTCCTTCTCCCTCTTCCCATCCTTTGCTCCTTCAACCAATACCTCACTTCTCAGTATCTCCGCCCCCATTTCTTTTATGCCTCTGCTCCACGTCTCACACCTACCCCAAACAATCCCAGTACTATTTCTTGTATGTGCATGCAGACTATTGATGTGCAGTCATTGCATGAATGTTGCCCGACAAATGAGGATTAGCCCTTTCTCTACATCCATTAGGATCTCTGTAAGCTAAAATACAGTGAATAAGTCATATAATGAAATAAAGTGTTCTTGGTATTTTGCAGAAACTATACACAGATACAGTGTATGTTGAAGGAATATAAGGATAACGTAGTCCATTGCTGATGCAAAGTTCTGGCAGACTGTAAATAATTTAACGGTAAAGGAGACAACTCACTGGATAGCAGATCCTTTTAACAAGCTAGAGCACACACACACTCACACTTCTCCGTGCCTCTTCCAGGTACTGACATAGGTGTGTGTGTGTGTGTGTGTGTGTGTGTGTGTTTCTATTTATACTTTTTGCACAATGTTGTTAGTGAGAACTCTACATTACTGCAACTGTTTCAAAAGGAGAGAAGTGACTATTGAAACTCTTGTGTGCATTAAAAGTATTTTCAGTAAAGTCTACTGTATTATTGCCCAATCACATTTACTGTTATAAATATGTATCTATCCTGCTTGTTTTACACATTTAAGATGACTTTGATGTTTGTATAATTATTTGGATGGCATTAATGTTCAGCAGAAATGATACTTTTCTCTGCTTGCTTGCGTTTTTCTTCTACTATAGGGAGCAGTCAAATGAAGATGAGATAGATGGAAAAAAGTAAGTTAACTGTTTGTTGTCTCAAAAGTAATTACCATAACTGAAACTACATTTATCCTGTTGTGAGACAAGACAGTCATTGCTTTCATGGAAAAATGTTTACAGTTGCCTATGCAGCCATGATTGTACCCAAGCCTGCACCTCTTCATTCAAAGCAAATCAACACTCACAGATGTATTTTTTCAGAGCTCCAAAAATATGGAACTCGCATTGGAGAGCTCAGGACTGTGTGTGGAGAACATGTAAGAGCTTACAGGTGAAATTTCTGCGGCAGTCGAAACTACATTGGCAAAATGTTGGCCCACCCAGAGGAAAGATAATGAGATGATAGAAGAAGCATGTGATATCCTGCAGTATGGTGCGTAAGGTACTGACAGTAATGAGTCACAGGTAGGAATAACTGGAAGGGGATAGCATATGAGAACAGGATGACATTATGCTGTGAAATGCTGGAGACAACTGAAGGAGTGAGGGAAGGTACGTATCTTGCGCCATGAATGTGACTGGAGGGCTGAAGAGAACTGTCAAAGAAGGGGCAACAGAGGGAGGGTGAGGAGCATCAAACATGTCACTCCCTGATGGTGTGTGATGCACCACCTGAAGGGAAGGCTCCCAGAAGAGTGGCGAGGTCACCGGAGATTTGGGTGGAGCATCAGCAACAGGACAAGTGGCACTGCGGCCAGTGTGAATGGGGGTGGTGTCAAAGGCGCTGGTGGCAGTAGTGCCAGTGTATGGCACCAAAGGAGGAACAAAAAAGGTTAAGGAAGTAGTATGAGAGCATGGATGAATGGGGACTAGGAAGGATGTTGCACCCGGAGGGTGGGAAGGAGCCGGAAGGTGTCAGAAGCACCAAAGGCTGTGAGTGTTTTTGTAAGGAATCAGTACTGGCAGGCGTGAAGAGTGGCATGGAGAATGATTTAGATTAGATTCACTTTTCATTCCATATACCCAAAAATGAGATGATTCTCGTGGATGTGGAACATGCCAGAAACTGTAGCATAAAAAAAAAAAACCAAAATGATTGAATGTAATACTACCTTGATCATTTGTCGGGAGATCGTCAAAACAGGTGAATACGTTACAGTAAGCTGGAAGTGCATAGAAGCATGAAGATTGTTGTAATAGGCATTGAGTTGATCCTGTAAAAGTGAACATAGGACTTGGTACCAAGGTCTACACTAGAGTTAAGAAACTAATGGTTGAGATGGGTAAAGCACCAGAATAAACAAGGAGAAAAACTTGTTGACCAGTGCCATCTTGAATTGCAGGGGCTATGAAGCAATGTTCCGGCCATCTGACAAAGGTGGGCCATGGCTCCAACTCTTCATTGAATTCCAGAAGTAGCAGTGGCTGCATCGTCGACACGTGGGTTAAATCAGCATCCAGGCAGGTTAACTTCTGTAAGAGAAACTCAAAAGTTGTGTTACAGACACTGTAAGGGAAGCAGTAGCTGTGCAAGACATCTGAGGGCTGTGATGCCATACTGAAAAGAAACTGTGCGTGTTGAGAGCAGATGTATGCTGCAAAAAAATGATCACCAGTTCTAAGTAGTGCATGGGTATGGAAAGGCTGCTCAGGACAACCAAGAAAGCACAAAAAGTCTGGAAGTCTGGTCTTTAGTCACTGTTGGCTTGTAATCCCTAAGCCAAATATCGTTCTCAAAATTTTAGTGTTCATGACCAAGGCAAATGTTACACTACAATAGATGTGCCCAGGCAGCAAGGAACAATTGTATGTTAAGCCCAATGAACAGAACACAGTAGCACAGTTTCTTGAGAAGCAAGCATGCTGTGATTGTTTCAGGCTGGAAAGTCAATCCCTGACATTATACTGGAATGTTATTGACTGAAAGTTAGTCAGTAGTTTTGCAAGGCATATTCTTGCCTGAAAGTCAATCATTGATTTTGTTCTGAAATTTTCTTAAATTGACTAAATCTGTGAGTCAGTCGCCGCTATGCGCTTGGCTTCTCAAGGATAGAGTCCAGCAAGTTGATAAACTCGAGGATGGTTCAGCATGAAATCCAGCAACGCCATTGGCTTGGGATGGGTTGAAGACAAAGTCCAGTGTGGCAGCGAGCTTGAGTGTGGGCTAAAGATGGAAGTCCAATGAGCAGAAGGTACTCTGTGATGGCTTGGCTGCTCGGTCACTGCAGTGGGGTGATCATTGTTCTGCCTAGTGATGTGAACTGGTCCAGAGTGGCCGCGTGGCATCCTTAATACATGCCCAGTGAAAAAATATTGGTTGCAACATTCAGCAAGCACGTGGCTCGCAGAGTGAGTGAGTGCCTGCGATGGTAGTGCTGTTTTCGATGATGTTCGTGTTGCTGGTGCACGGCTGGTGCCACATGCTACCATGAAAGCTGCTGGTGATTTATTAGACAACAAACTAGCGTGTTCGTTTTTTGTCGTACTGTTTTCATACGATCTTTCGAGGTAGTGTTTGCTAGTTGACCAGAGCTGCGGCAACCTGCAGTACGTGTCTGCATGGTTGGGGAGACAGATACAGCAAATAAGTCAGTTATTTGACATATTAGCTGTTGGAAATTGCTAAAGAAAAGCAGTTTCAGTACGCTGAGTAAATGTGTAATTTGCTGGATTTTGTAAGGGACATTCATTAGTCGCTCAAAAATCATTTTATTTCTTAGACATTCACAGTAGTGTGTCACCTAATGATCGAACTCTGGGGAATGTATCAGTTATAAGATGCTAACAGATGCGTTATCTCAGTTCTTGTGTTGCTTGATTTGCTATGGTCCATATTCAAATAGTTACAAATGAGCAAAGTTTGCTTATTTTTTACAGTTTGCTTTTATGTCTTTTAAGCCTTGAAGAAAGTTTTTTGTCTCCCGTCAGTAGAGCCATGTAAGAATACTACAGTGTTATTCTGAATGCTGATATTGTTATAGCTGATATTTCTAAATTTTTTCCTCTATTTAATAACTTATTTTATAGACCAGTGGTTCCTAACCTGGGGGTAAAATGTAGCTTACTGAGGGGTAAAAATAAAAGGCTCCGTTGTGTTTCGGTCATGAAAGTACATTGTTTGTAAAGGATCATTATGAGTTTTTTAGTATTCCGTAAGAGTGTAATGCAGATTGCGTAAGTTACCAATACTTACATTATTTTATTTCAAAACTAGCATTAGCATGTGAAATGGTGTGGTGGATGTTACAGATGTGAAGCAAATGTATGAACATCTTCCTCTCATAGTCCACACAACACATACTTTCTACTTTATACCATGTAACTATGACAGTATTTAAAATATCTCATGAAAATGCCTTGTGCAAGTTGTGGGCTCTTCACGCAATAGACCAAAAATTGGTTCATTAATAAGTTTGCAGCAATAAATGAACCAACTGACAGCACAGCACGACAGCAACTTTGAAATGGTTGTTACGCTGATGTAGGGCTTACACAGTATTATTATTATTATTATTATTATTATTATTATTATTAGTAGTAGTAGTAGTAATCAGATACAAAGCATTGGCAGCCTCCAGTCTTCCAATTTTTTACGATTTCAGGATTAAAAAGCCCAACAATCAAGCGAATTACAAATAATAAGAATAGTGCAGAGTTTTTAGCTTGGTTGATTTTGGATGGGGTGCATGGTGAGGGTGACCAAATGTCTCATTAGATTGAGGCAAACTAAAACACTTACGAAAACTAAATATAATTATCTTTCAACATTTTAAAAATAAAAGTATTTACAGAAATTTATTTTTCATTTTAAAGTTTAGTTAGCACTAATGTTGAGGATGGTGTGGGGAGGAGGGGAGTTGGGTTACTAGCTAGCATTTCATTGCACTCAAGGGTAATGGGCTAAGAAGGGTTGGGAACCACTGTTATAGACTTTGACCTTATTCCTTTTTTAACCAAGTTGGAGTTTCACACTGAAATTGCGTACTGAAATTGTAGCCTGCCAATTTGGGGACGAAATTGCTTACTGAAACTGATCCAATTGCATTAACTATGGACATTCTGATGGACAACAGAAAACTATGGATCATTTTTTTCGGGATTGCTTTGTTGAGAAGTTAACAGTGTGTTGCTTTTGGTTTTGCAGTCTTTTTCCTTTTTCTTACTTCTGTGCTTAGCGCAGGCATTGTTTTTACGGTATTAATGTTATCTAATAGTTTTAAATACTTGATTTAGGAGTCATCAACAGGCATACACAAAAGAGAAAAGTGTTGAGTCGTCGACAGCCACACACAACGGTAAAAGAAAACTTGCTAGATTTCAGAATATATTCTTTGTTGAGCTAGAGCCAGAGCTCCCACCCCCCAGCTGGATGTTGTGTGTCCAGTTGGCACAGTGAAGGGGTAGGGGGTTAGGGACGCAGGTATGCATCTGTGTGTGTGTGTGTGTGTGTGTGTGAGGGTGGGAGGGAGGGAGGGTGAAAGAGAGAAAGATTCCAAAAGTTAGCAATTTTTCTTTCTCTTTTGTGTGCGCCTATAGACGACTTAATGCTTCTGCTACTTGGAGAGGTGTCTCCTTCACTCCTAAATTATTTACATTTTCCCAGAATTTTCCTTACAATTTTTATGCACCAATAGTATTTCACTCTAGTTATAAGGCATATATTTGGCTTCTTCAGCTAGAATGTCTAGTTTTTGCCCCCATCAGGCACTATTAGTTTCTCTTCTCTCTGCTGCTTTTAATGTCATCAGCAAACAACTTGCTTTATTTTACAGGCTCTGACAGTTTTCACGTAGGTGTATGAATGCTGGTCCAAGTCTATTTATTACATTTGTCTTTGATGGCACAGTTTCTTTTGCAGATACATGTATCACTCTCTGGGTTAGATTTACAAATTGAGATAGTATATCATTTTAAATGAGCACTCGGCATATGCATATCTACACTAATGGAACTAAGTAACACACCGAGCGAGGTGGCGCAGTGGTTAGACACTGGACTTGCATTCGGGTGGACGACGGTTCAATCCCGCGTCCGGCCATCCTGATTTAGGTTTTCTGTGATTTCCCTAAATCACTCCAGGCAAATGCCTGGATGGTTCCTCTGAAAGGGCAGGGCCGACTTCCTTCCCCATCCTTCCCTAATCCAATGAGACCGATGACCACGCTGTCTGGTCTCCTTCCCCAAAAACAACCAACCAACCAACTAAGTAACTAGACAGTCTCAGCTGGTAAATGTTTTACTCTTAGCATTTTCATCATTTGCTTACCTAAAGAATTAATTTTCTTGTGATGCAGAGGTTCATGTATTTTAGTGGGCACTGGACACCACAAAATGTTTTAGAGTTATAAATTCCTCAACAGCTTCAACTCCATGAGTGTTCTTGAAGCTATGCAGTGAGTGGTACAGGCCAATCATGATGCTTTCCTCTGCCTAAAAATGGCAGGAAAGGTGATATTATTCTCTTGGTATCACACCATATAGGATGTTGGGGCTGATGCACCCAGCCAAAGAGGCCTACACAGCTCTACAATTTATTGATGCTCTACATGCATTGACCACACTTTTGAGGTATGGGGTCGTGCACCAATGTGTGTAGATGATGAGTGTGTAGTTTGTGCATAGTAAAGCGAACTGCATGACTATGTTAAGTTCTTTCTACCTACTGTATTTTACGAACTACAAGATGCACCTTAATTTTCAAGCAGTTTTTTTCTTTTTTAAATAAATTTTTTACAAAAACCAGACTAAAAAAATTCTTAGTTGTAAAACAGAACTGACCTTCAAAATCCCTAAAAATCATAATCTGAACTTCTTCTTCTTCTTCTTCTTCTTCTTCTTCTTCTTCTTCATATATAGAGAAGATCCAAAGAAGAGCGGCGCGTTTCGTAACAGGGTTATTTGGTAACCGTGATAGCGTTACGGAGATGTTTAACAAACCCAAGTGGCAGACTCTGCAAGAGAGGTGCTCTGCATCGCGGTGTAGCTTGCTCGCCAGGTTTCGAGAGGGTGCGTTTCTGGATGAGGTATTGAATATATTGCTTCCCCCTACTTATACCTCCCGAGGAGATCACGAACATAAAATTAGAGAGATTCGAGCGCGCACGGAGGCTTGCAGACAGTCGTTCTTCCCGCGAACCATACGCGACTGGAACAGGAAAGGGAGGTAATGACAGTGGCACATAAAGTGCCCTCCGCCACACACCGTTTGGTGGCTTGCGGAGTATAAATGTAGATGTAGATATAGATATTCCTCTTTATTGTCGTCGATTTCCTATTCATATATAAAATGATATTCACTGCCATCGAGAGTGTTACTTATGCTGCACTTCATGAAAGATTTAGCAATGATGTCTTCTCTCATTCTTGACCATGACTGTTTTATCCATTGACACACCTGTTTGATTGCAGGTTGTTTTAAAGCTCCCTTTGTTGTGAAATTGTTGGGTTTCATCCATCACCCATTTGTTCTATTCCTCTCTTGTACACACTTTAAAAGGTTTATTTATTAAGACATCAGGGAGTTGCAATTGTGAAGTAAGTTCTCCTGGAATAACAAGAAGGTCAAATTTCCCTGTCTCAGTTTCTCTTTCACAGAATTTTTCAGATGACTACTAAACTGATCTAGTACAAGAAGAGAACTCTTCTTCAATAAAGCATCTTTCCTTCTCTCCCACATTCTGTTAATCCATAGTTTCATACCAGCCTCATCCATCCAACCCGTATCATGTACGTCAACAACATGTCCTGGCAGTATTTCAGAAAATTTTGATATTTTATGCCCTTGAAAATGATCATTGGATAAGTTTAGTACTACATGAAAGGACAACAGTGTAGTGCACTTTTTTATATGTTCACTTGTTTTTGTAGTTAACAGTTTTAGCATCTATCATGACAATGGTTTTCTTCTGATGTTAAATAATAAAATGACAGAAAGAAAGCATATTCTTTTCATACTTTTGTGGCATTTTCTGAGATATTTTGGTTTTGGTTCGCATGCTAAGTCCATGATGCTTTTGTAAACTTGTAGCACCAACCAACTCCACCCTTAAAGTCTGTTAAGTTCGACTGTAGTGTTAGATTGTGTGCGTGTATTTGAATTTTTTTTTATCAGTTCCAGTGCCATTTTGACGGTATCCTTGAATCCATTTCAATACATTGGTTTCTAGTTTTGGCCATTTTACATTCAGTCTTTCTCAGTTTTTTTCAGTTCTTCTTTATTAGCCCGCCTATCGTGAATGGTTTTTTCTGTTGGTGGAGGCCTGAAATGCCGCTCAGCTGCTCTGTTTCCAAGTCGTTCTTCATATGCTATTACTTTCAGGTTATAGCTCCTGTCATATGAATACTGTACCTTTTATTTTTTTTCCATTTCGAAACTAGTTACTAAAATTATTGTACTGTTACCGGTAACACAAACCACTTTTCATTCAAGTTCACTGGCACCATAGACTGTAATCACACATCATAGGCTGGACAGTATTCTGGGTTTGTGATGGTGGGACAGGAGGGAGACTGTGTTAGCAAACTTGTGAATCCCTGCAACTCATGTTGATCGCATGGTGCTGTGGTGCTGCCAGTTGAATCCAGTATTGCCAGATAGAGATAGGTTTCCCGCGACATCGAATATATGGCCCTTTACAGGGATGTCAAGAGCTATAACTCAGACAATGGACATTTTTATATTAATTTCGAGTATAAGACGCACCTGATTTTGGAGGCAATTTTTCACAGAAAAAGGTGCTTTTTATAGTCCGTAAAATACAATACTTAACTGTGGTGAAACCTTGTTACTCCACCTCTGTGTTTGGTAATTCACTGCAAGACATGTATCCCTTCTCTAGTGAGAAGGTGGTTCTTGTGGTGCATGAATATTAGCAAATCACCAGTGCATGTGTTCAGCAGAGAAAGTAGTCCAGGCAGACTAGGATGTCCTCCTTTTTCTTAATAGACTGAGAAAGGAGGTGCTGTCATGGGCTACTTTTTCACCATATTGGTTGGGCTTTGACGTGACGCAGGGCTAAGTTACGTGTCGGATTGTGAGATTCACTCTCCGGGACTAACTATAACTCATCTGTGAATAGAAAAGAATTACACTGCTTCTGTGTTCACTAACAGTGGGTAGAGAGCACACATTATGCACCGTATGATGTCTTTGTGATAGGAATGCGCCCTGGTGTATGGGAAACCAGCATTTTGAAGTTGACGATACACATTCTGGTGAAAAATGTAAGACACAGAGACTACCATCTGGTCTTTAACCAGGGCAGTTTCTGTGTTGGTTGGACTTCCTTTGGCCATTTAAAACAAGACAATAATCCAAGCACCAAGCCATAGCTCGTGATTTACATTGTCCACATAGACGTTGAATGTGTTTCTCTATTGTGAAATCTTCTGCATGGCCATACAATAAAGATATGGGTGACATTCGACTATTGCTGATTGGGCTTGGACTCTAATTTTATAGTGGATCAGCCATACATCATGTCATCAAAAAATTTGTGCTATGCCATTCTGCCTTTCTTAAAACTATATACCATGTGTTAAACACACACAATACTCATTCAAAACCATACTACTTCCATATTGTCATGCCATAGAATAGTGCATAAAGTGTTGCCAGTGACTCAATATTCATTTGCTGACCTTAGGGATACCTTAATACATGGACATTAGTATATATTGATATGTTTTAAGAACATTTTACAATATATTCTTAGCAGGCAGTATAAACATTGTTGATTTTTACATTCATATTTAATTTGAGTGTGTGTCTCCTTACCTTCTTTGGTAAGCTAAATGTTGGTGGACAATAATCGTTGCCAACAGCTGAGAGTTGAGCATAGGGTATCTTTGGGGATAAAAGTGTACAAGTTACAAATGGATGCCTTGGACCACAGCCCAATGCCCGTAAAACAAAAATCACTAAGAATGCAAACACTGGTCGTAAAAGTCTGCATAGTGTTATGCAATTAAAAGACTCTTACACATTAGCTTTTGGCCACAGCCTTCGTCAGAAAAAGAAAGAGATACATACACATTCATTCACACAAGCACGCACACTTGACCACCATCTCTGGCAACTGAGACCAAAATACCAGTTCTCAATTCCAGTACATTGTAAACTTTTAAAGCAAAATAGAAAGTTACAACAATGTAAAGATAGAAGCATATCTTCTTACCATTAGAAAGGCAGCACAGAATTCTCTGTAAAAGATCGAAAATCAAAATATTTTCACTATGTTTTGTCTGCTGCCTCTTTTCTGATTGGTAAGTTGTTTTGTTTGATTTTACTGATAATTCATTTTAGATTTTTTCCTTGCATTGATGAAAAAGTGCCTTGCGTGTGTAAGATTATTGAGCAGAACCTTTTGTTGCTTATAATGGTTGAGTCAATACTGAGTGATGATCTCAGATTACAGTATTAAATACTACAACGACAGTATTTTACCTAGTAAGTTTTATTATGCCGTTGATCCCCTCCTCCTCTACCTCTTTTCCTCATTTTCACTGTCTTTTTGCTTAAGTGGGTGTTAAGATATCTATTCTTACTTCATCCAGTCATCTTGGCCATTAATGACAGCATTATGAAAAGGATATATGGCTACTCACCACATAACAAAAAGACTTGTATACAGTTGGGCTTTTGGCCAAAAGGTCTTCTTGTCAATTAGGAAACTCATGCAATCACAACTCTCACACAGATGATCACTGAGGCCGGAATAGAAACAATTGTGCCTGAGAAGGAATCTGTTGGTGGTGGGGGTAAGGAGGAGGCTTGGGCAGGGAGAGGAGGAGGGTGTAGCGTTGCTTGTGGCAGCATGAAGGGATGTTGTGGAGACAGAGTAGGACTGCTAGCTGCAGGTTTGAGGTGGGTGGGGGAGGGGGAGGGGGATGCCCGGGAAAGGACAGAGGTAGAGGAAAGGAAAGACTAGTGGGAGCATTGGTGGAATAGAAGACTGTGTAATACTGGAGTGGGTATAGGGAAAAGGATATGTGGGGGAAGGACAGAGACTAGCAAAGGTTTATGCCAGGGAGAACACAGGATGTACTGCAGGGAGAGCTCCCTCCTGGGCAATTCAGAAAAGCTAGTGTTGGTAGGAAGGATCCAGATGGTGCCATCTGTGAAGCAGTCATTGAAGTGAAGCAGGTTCTGTTGGGCAGTTTGTTATGCATCTGGGTGGTCCAGCTGCCTCCTGGGCATGTTTGTCAGTGGCCATTCCTGTGGACAGACAGCTTGTTGGTTGTCACGATCATGTAGAAAGCAGCACATTGGTTTTAGTTTAGTTTGTAGATCACATGATTGATTTCACAGGTAGCTCTGCCTTTTGATTGGATGGATGATGTCTGCGACCAGACTGAAACAGGTGGCAATGGGAGGATATATGGGACAAGTCTTGCCTCTAGATCAAGGATGTGAGCAATGAGGGTTGAGGACAAGGGTGGAGTAGGGATGTAGAAGGATATTGCTTAGGTCCGGTTGGTGGTGGACTAGCACTTTGGGAGGGGTGGAAAGGATAGTTCATATTCTTCATTTCAGAGCATAACAGAGGTATTTGAAACCCTGATGGAGAATGTGATCCAGTTGGTATCATCCTGGGTTGTACTGAGTCACAAGGGAAGTGCTCCTTTGTGACCAGGTGGTGGGAATGTGAGAGGTGATAGGTGACTGGAGAGGTAAGGGATGGAAGATCTGTTTCTATACAAATTTGAGAGAATAATTTTGCTCTGGGAAGGTCTCAATGAGATCCTTTGTATATTTTGAGAGGGGCTGCTTCTCACTATATATATTCGATGGCCACAGGTGGTTATGCTGTATGGTAAGGACATCTTGGTATGGAATGTGTGGCAGCTATGGATGTGGAGATATTGATGGTTGTTAGTAGATATGATGCAGAAGGAGGTATTGATATAACAATAGTTGAGGTGGAGGTCAACATCAAAGAAGATGAAAGCCACAACCGCAACCAACTGTATCCTCACCCACAGTTACTTCTCTATTATAGGCATCATCTACAAGCAAATCTGTGGTACGGCAATGGACACTCACATGGCACCATCCTATGCTAACCTATTCGTGGGCCATCTAGAGGATTCCTTCCTAACCACCCAGAATCCCAAACCCCTCACCTGTTTCAGATTCATTGATGACATATTCGTGATCTGGATGAAAAGGGTGAGGACGCACTGTTCACATTCCTCCAGAATCTCAGAGCTTTCGCCCCCATTCACTTCACCTGCTCTTCCTCACACTAACAAACCACATTCTGCAATGTTGACCTCCACCTCAAGGATAGCTATATCAGTACCCCCACCCATATCAAACTGTATTCTGCCATCTACCAAACCTATCAGTGGCTTTGTCCATCTCAACTCCATCCCTGCTCCCAACCCTCATATCTCATGTAGCTGCAATAGACCTAGATGCAATAGACCTATCTCATTCATCCTCCCACTGTCACCTATTCCAGTCCTGTCATAGGCATCACAAACCTGCAAAAGCAATCATGTGATCTACAAATTAAACTGTAGCCACTGTGCCATTTTCTACGTGGTCATGACAGCTGGAAAGCTGTCTGTCTGCATGAATGGCCCCTGACAAACTGTGGTAGACAGACAGCTGGTCTACCCAGTTGCTGAAAATGCTGACCTACCCAACATGCTTCACTTCAATGATAGCTTCACAGCCTGTGCCATGTGAATCGTTCCCACCAACACCAGTTACCAGTTTCTAAATTGTGCAAGTGGGAAGTCTCCCTGCAATATATCCTATTTGCCGTGACATCAGGCAGTCCCCCCCCCCCTTCCCCCCTCACCACTACCCTTGCCAGTCTCTGTCCTTCACACACCTATCTGCTTCCCTGCTCCCACTCCAGCATTTCACAGCCTTCTATTCCATCAATGCACCCACTAGTGTTTTCTCCCTCCTCCACTTCTCTCCTTTTTCACCCCCCCCCCCCCCCCCGAAATCCAAAAATACTCTTCCTACTGCATCTAGCAGCCCTAAACTGTGCCCACCATGTTCCTACATGCTCCCACAAACAGCACTACACCCTCTCTCACCCCAACTCTGCTATCCCTCTCCCTCCATGGCCCAGCCTCCTTCTGACCCCCACCACCCATACTGAACTCCTGGTCCCATCAGATGCTGTTACAATTCAGTCTGGCCACAGTGGCCAGAATCAGTGGTCATATCCATGTGGGTTGTGCTTATGCGATTGTGTGTTGTTTTGTATCTTAGAAGAAGACCTTTTGGCTGAAAGCTCAAATGTTTAACAGTCTTGCTATGCCTGTGTCCAACTCAGCATCTCCTCTATATGGTGAGCAACAGTCTACCGTTTTCATAATATTGTCATTCTTCAATCCTGGATTTACCTTTGTTTGATTTCATCTTTGCCATTAATAATTCTATCCAGAAAAGATGTAAATGGGGAACTGTTATATCCTCAGAAATTCAAGGATAAGTCTTTCTTCATCATTGTAACATGCAGCAAGGCTCTATTTGTGCTTTTTACTCCTGACACCTTTTACTTTCAGGTATGAGATGTAGACAGGAAATGGAGCTGTGGAATTCAGTAGAAACTTCAGGCCACCCTCTCCCCCCTTTCTGTTCTCAACCTCATGCCTTCACCATCACCCCCCCCCCCCCCCCTCCCCGTCCCCCAGTCACAAAGCCCCCTCTAGATTGAAGATAAGTAATGTTCTTGCACTTGGTGGGCATAATTATAGTTGGATCCACTGTAACAGAGACACAGCATTTGAGACTTTGGAGCTACTGGTTTCCTCAAGGAAATTCTGAGGAGGGGGAGTGAGAAATAAACATTGTGGAAAGGAGAAGACTTAAGAACGAACAGCCGTTATTGAATACTGATTATTCATATTTAGAGGGTACATGTGTAAGAGAGGTAGGACTGGAAGCAGCCAAAATGAAATTTTAACTTCTCAACCTCCTTTTTAAGACTCAGTGTAGAACTGTCTCTCCCCATTTGCGATGACCATATCAGATTATTAATACCACTTATGTAATATACGTTTTGCATACTTTGTAGCATTTTGAATGGGTGATTTTAGGGTATCTTTGCAGGACAATTGAGTAGGTTAGGCATTAGAGTATGAAGGCTTTTATTTTTAAGAAGTACATGAAGATGGTTCTGTAGTTGATATAGTATCATTGAGACTCATTGCATAAAACCAGTAATAGACTGTTTCTGTGTTAATTAGGTAAAATCACAAGAAATTTTGAAGCAGTTGCAAAGCAGTGGGCAGACATTCACTCGTGATGAAAAGACCAGGATTTTGAGGTGTGAAGTCTGTGATGTCGTTGTGAATTCCTCACAGCAGCTGCAGACACATTTGGCTGGTATTTATAATTTAGATAGCACATGACCTATGTAAATTTCATATTTTAACTTCAGAACTTGTGAATGTATGTTGACAACTGCATCTACTGCTACATTGTGTTGTGTGCCACTGAGAACTGGACATATTTTAAGTTGCTTAGTACCATCACAACTTGCATTTCTTGATGTTCACGTATCATTAATGAATGCTGTGGTCTATAAAAAGTGATAAATTAAACAAGAAAAGAAAGTTCTTTAACCTTTTCATAAAATACCATGTAATTTATTATTTTCCATAAAGTGTAATTGAATAGCAAGGAGTATAATGCATGGAACTTACTTGTGGGTTGCTTGAATTTCAGATTGCATAAGTTTTCCCAGCTCTGGAAAACAATGACAGAATTTTAAAAAGCTGAAAAGTTGAGCAATGTTCAGCTCTGTGATGGTATATTTAATTATTTTCTCAAATTTCCTCTTTGTCAACCTGACCCCCGTACGATTTTTAAATGTGGTGCCTATTAGTAAGTTGATATCTGGCAGTAGAAATGTAGTGAACAGACATAATTGTCAGGACTATATTCTTTATGTCTGCACATCACTATATTTATCTCTGTTGCCATATCATTATTACTCATCATTTTTATGTACTTAAGAAACTTAATTGATTTAAAATCAGTTAAGCTTGTGAAATTACAGTGTCTTCACTGCAATTTTCAGGTCAAAACTTTGAAATTTCTATCTTCATTTTGACTGGCTTGAGCTGGTGAGTCAGCTGAAGCATTATGACAAAAAAAAAAAATAAAATTAAACAAACTGTGGGTACTTATCTCTTGCCTTAGTTGTTTCTACACGGTTGATGGGATACTGCAGTACTAGAGAAAAGCCAGAAGGTAAACCCTCGTTAACTCAGAGCCATCCATCTGATGGGCAGACTGTGCACCATCGACATTGGTGCACTGTGACCTTCGACTAATATAGCTCCTGCGATTTCCCATTGCACTTATCAGGCCAGCACTGCTGTGAGAGCTCAGTTTATACTATGGAAGTACTGGCAGCTACAGCTGTGATTGATCAGCACGTTCCCTACAACACACTATAGATTTGGACCCTCAAGATCTGTTTGTGCAAACTGTAAAATGCAACTTGGTGCATTGCATGATTACAGGCCTTTACATTGCTAATGTTTGATGTAGCTACAATAGGAGTTCTGTTTGGTTTGTTTACAAATGGGATATTGTGCACTTACTAGTACATGGACTAGTTAAAGTGAACAGTAGAATATTGTAGGAAGTACTTGAGTAATTATGTTGTCTATATTGACCATAAGTGCATGTCACATTTTGCATGCTTCTATTCTACTGTCTTTCAGTTGAGATATTACTTTTGTTGCCCAAGTTGTACAAATTTTCATTTTTCAGGCAATAAACATAAACAGAAGGTTCTTAAAAAAGGGATAACAAATGCTGGAAATTCATCCACATTAAGTAACACTAGTATATCTTCAGCAGCTAATAATGGAGGTGGTGTTAGTTCCGAAGAAAACAAAGGTTAGTATGTTTAGCATCTTGAATATTAACCAGTACAGAACTTTATTTCTCATAACTCTTCCAGTGAGGTGTAAAATTAGAGGAATATTAATCATGAAAATAAAAGCTACAGAGTAATGAGTTACAGGTGAAAAATAATGTTGTACCTGTAAAATGTAAGAAGAGTGTTAAAGTTGCACAAAGCAAAGGAATTTAAGGTGTGCAAGGAGGTCCCATCACTTGCACATTACCTGAGAATGTACTTGGCTGCAACAGAATGCAGTATATGACATTCAGAAAAGTAAGTATTTTGTGAAAGCTGACTGTATTACTAGCAAATGAATGCAAATTATTAAAAAAAAAAGAGAGAGATTTCAGGAGGTGTGAAGTAACAAGTCCATAGACAGTGAACCCTGGAAGTACAGTGATGAAAAAGATAATATAAAGAAGGGGGCTAATAATGAGACTACAAAGAGAAATTCTGGAGATGTGCTCTTAGCAGCATGGCGTGTAATTTGGAAAAGTGGGAGAAAAGTTATGCATCAGGGAGACTAACTATATTGAAAAAACTTGTAACATACATCCACATTTGCCAGGAACAAAGTTCAGTAATCAATGTCAGTGCATATCATTTTGTGGAGAAAAAGCTATTTACTTGGTTAATGAAACAATTGTAGAACTCCCTACTATATATCACATGGCTCCTGTGTTAACAGGTCATTTACTTTGCTGTTAGAGAATACAAAATGTATTTTGGTTGTGGGTCTTGACAGAGAAAATCTCACTTCCTGACGTTTCATCTGCTCTCTTTTAACTTCAGCATAGATTTCTAAAAAACTTCTAAATCATATCATGTTTTCATCATTCCCTTACTTTCATGAATCTTCAAAAGTAACAAAAATATCATTCAAGCAGTTGAAAAGAATGTGATCTGAGGCTTTCCTGGCATCTATTTTATTTGAAGGTTTCTCGGATGTCCAGCAGGATAAGATTTTCGAATGCCCATGGTATTACAGCAGAATAACGGTTCTGCCATCATCAGAGGGTGTGCATGCAGTGGTCTGTTCGCTATCTGCTGTTAGTATTTATCCCTTGCAGGTCCAGGTGTGATTCTGTGTGCCAACAGTGTGCGGAATATCTGGTGGTGGGGGAAGCTGAGGCTGTGGTAGGTGAAGGGAGTGAAAAGGGGGGGGGGGGGGAGGAGGTCCATGGCAGAATGATCATGTCTGCTTGCCCAGTGTTCCTTGATAGAGATTGCTATTGGTTTCCAGGCCTTACTGGTATGGTAACCAGTGTCCCTGTTGATGAGGTTGTCTGTTACGCAAATTTCTATGGGCTCTTTGAAGATGCAGTCCCAGTAGTTATTTGTGGAGCCCAGTACTTTTGTCTCGTCATAATTTACTGTGTGTTCAGTGTTCAAGCAATGTTCTGCTAGGGCAGAAGGGCTTGGCTGCCTTGCATCAATCTTCCACTGTATGAACTGTTTGGCCAATATAGGATTTACCACAGCCGCGCAGAATTTTGTATACGCCCGCTTTCTTGAGGCCAACTTTGTATTTCACTGCTCCTGGTAAGGCTCGCATCTTAGCCGATGGTCAGAAGATGTATTGATCTTATCTTGCCTCAATAGCCTCCCTATTTTGGACAACACGTTGCCTGCAAAAGGTAGAAATGCCAGGCCTTTTTTTCTCTTCTTCCGTTTGTTCTTCATCGTGGACCATACTGGGCTTCTGTTGTCAGAAGGCCCTATGGATTTGCTGGTTGCCATATCCATAATTGAGGAACACAGTCTTCAGGTGTTTGAGTTCCATTTATAGGTTCTGTTCGTCTGAGATCATATATGCTCTGTGTACCACTCCGTTTGGCTGAGCTGGATGGTGACTGCTGGAAGCATATAGGTGCAGGTCAGTGTGTGTGGCATTGTGGTGCACACAGTTCCTAGCGAGCCATCTGACCTGCGGCGCATCAGGGCATCAAGGAAGGATAGTTGCCCATCTTTCTTGTTTTCCATAGTGAACTGTATTTTGTTATGGATGGAATTTAGATTGTAGCGATCCTTTCCATGTGGCCAAATTACAGATGTGTCGTCCACATATTGGAAGAAACATACAGGCTTCAGTTCATTGGTTTCCAGGGCTACTTCTGCAAAACTCTCCATGAATAGAGTGGCTACATCCAGAGAGAGAGTGAGATAGCTCCCCATGGCCACTCTGTCGGTCTGCCCGTAGTGTTGGCTGTTGAAGACAAAGTAGGTCAATGTTAAAACATGCCTGAAAAGCTGTCAGTACTACAATGAATTTCTCACTGATTAAGTTAATAGAATTTTCCAGGAGGACTTGTATAAATAGTGACATGACCTCAAAGCTGACAGTGATGTCAAATTCTTGTAAAGTTAGCTCCTGTAGGCGGACAAGAAAGTCGGTCGAATTCCCGATGTGGAGCGCACATTTGTCTAGGAAGGGTCGTAACTGGCCTGCCAGATGCTGTGCCAGGGGGTACAGCATCTGACTGCTGACTATAGGTTGTATCCCATCTTTGTGCGTCTTTGGAAGGCCATATGTCATAGTACTACCTTCGAGTGTTGGCAAAACCTCTTAATGTCCTTGTTCTCCAGCACACTATTTTTCAGCACGTTGAATGTGCTTTATTGTATCTTCTTAGTCAGGTCTGTTTTAATTTTGCAATATGCCGGATCTTCTAGTAATTGCAGCATCTTCTGTTCATCTGTCTCTCAAGAATGACAGTAGCTAGAAAAGCCTCAGATCACCAACCTCTATGGGGAAGACATGTACCATCTGTTGGAGATGCTGGATAAGCTTCGAAACCAGAAAGGAAGTTTGCTAAGTTTTCTTGCCTTCTTGTTAAGGTGCAGGGACAAATACACCATAACTACTTTCACAAAAGTTGTACATCACATACGCAAATCTGCAGTGAATCGTGTCTAGCAGAGAGCCAGCCTGGCTCTGGTCAGGGAAAGGATCCGCTACACCAGACAACAGCTTGACAAGAACATCAAGGAGCTGCTGCACCTTCACCTAAAATTATCATTTGTGCTCCAAGAATACACCTGGGAATGGGTGGGTGGTGTCACTTGAGCCCAAGCAGACTGGACGTGCTCAAAATCCGCGAAGAAGCAGAACACCTAAGTTTGCATGGCTACCTGACAAACCACAAGAAGAAACAGAGACCAAATGACGCACCATGATCACTCTCGCAGGGAAACCTTTTGACAACACAACTATAGCCGTACTTTAAAACAGGATCAATTTTGCGCCAACCTCTCCAACTCTCCCATTCATAGAAATAATATCTTCAGTAGAACAGGCTATCTGAGGGCTACCAGATGACAAGGCTGAAGAACTCAGGAGGGAAATGTGCCGGATTCTTTCAAGAGCAAGAATGGTCATGAGCAATATCTCCAGAGTGGGAAGGACAGTACTACATAACCCAGAGAAAATAGTTATAGTTGTTCTCCTAGCTGCCAAGAGGAATGTTAATATCATTCTCGACAGACGTGACTATGAACAAAGATGCTGCAATTACTAGACGATCCGGAATATCGGAAAATTAAAGCAGATACGACTAATAATATACAACAAAGCACCTCTGACTTGCTGAAAAGTGGCATGCTTCAAGGTGAGGACATCAAGAGACTTTGCCAACGCTCAGCGGTAGCACTGAGGATATATGGCCTTCCAAAGATGCACAAAGGTGGGGTGTGACTGTTAGTTAGGAACACAGGGCCACCAACGTACCCCCCTGGCACAGCATCTGGCAGGTCTGCTGCAACCCTTCCTGGGCAAATCCAGAATATGACCAACTTCATTGGCTGCCTAAAGGAGCTGACTTTACAAGAATCCGACACCATGGTCAGCTTTGATGTCGCATAACTATTTACGAAAGTTCCCCTGGAAGATTCTATCAACTTAACCAGTGAGAAATTCAGGCAGTACTGATACAACTTTTCAGGTATGTGCCAACACTGACCTACTTTCTCTTCAGTGGCGGAATGGCCATGGGGAGTGCTCTCTCTCTCTGGGGGTAGCCAAATCTATTCATGGAGAGTTTTGAAGAAGTAGCCCTGGAAACTGCCGTACTGAAGCCTGTATGTTTCTTCCTATGTGTGGACAATACATTTGTAATCTGGCCACATGGAAAGGATCAACTACAAATATTTCTACATCATCTAAGTTCCATCCATAATAACATACAGTTCACTAGGGAAACTGAGAAAGATATACAACTACTGTTTCTTGGTGTCCTCATGTAGTGCAGGTCAGATGACTCGCTAGGTCTCAGTGTGTACCTCAAGGCCACACACACTGGCCTGTATGTATGTTCTTCCAGCTGCCACCATCCAGCTCTGATTAACAGAGTGCTTAACACCTTGGTACATAGAGCACATACAATCTCGGAAAAACAGAACCTGTCGACAAAACTCAAACAACTGGAGATTGTGTTCCGCAAGAATGGATTTGGCAACTAGCAAATCCAAAGGGCCTTCCAGCAACAGAAGCCAAGTAGGGACCAAGATGAAGAACATACAGAAGAAGAGAAAAAAACTCAGACAGTGTGTAGCCCAAAATAGGGAGACTGTTGAGGCAACATAAGATCAACACAGTCTTGTGACCACCAGCTAAGACGCAAGCCTTACTAGGAATGGTGAAACATGATGTCGGCCTCAAGAAAGCGGGCATATACGATATTCGATGTGGCTGTGGTAAATCCTATATCGGCCAAACAGTTCATAGAGTGGAAGATCAATGCAAAGAACACCAACAATACACTGCCTTGGCCAACCAAGCCAATCTGCCATAGCAGAACATTGCATAAACATTGGACACATAGCAAATTATGATGATAAAAAAGTATTGGCCTCCACAAATAATTACTAGGACTGCATCTTCAAAGAGGCCATGGAAATTTGCGTAACAGACAACCTCATCAACAGGGACACTGGTTACCAATTCAGTAAGGCCTGGAAATCAGTACTAAGCTCTACCAATGAGCCACGGTGCAATCAGATACGAGATCTTCCTGCCATGTCCATCAAAGAGATACCGCAGCCCCCCACCACCACATACCGCAGCCTCCGCTTTCCCCACCACTCGATACACCATGCGCAGTCGCTACACAGAATTGCACCTGATCCACGAGGGATAAATACTAACAGCAGAGAGCAGACAGACCATTGCATTAGCACCACCTGATGATGGCAGAACGGTTATTCACCGAACTATCATGGGCATCTGACGATCATATTCAGCTGGGCACCTGAGAGAACCCATCAACAGTTGAAAAATATTTCTGATTTTCAGTTAATGCAGGCAGTTTTAGAGTTTAAATTTCTTTTCAAAAGCTTCCTGTTCGTTTATGAATTTTATATAGCAGCTTGGCTAAAGGAACTACTACTCCTATAAGCAATTTCCCCAGTGACCCCAGTTTTTTCCTGTCATTTATCAAAATTATGTTAATTCAGATATTTATGAAATATTCCATCTGTTCTTGGAGGAACATAGACACATTAAAAATTTGAATACACAGTATTAATGTTCTACAATAATATTTATTTGAGCCGGCTTTCAGCTTCTTAGGCCATCATCAGATAACTTAATTAAGTTATTCGATGATGACTTAATAGGTCAAAAGCTGGTTCAAATAAATATTATTGTAGAACATTAATACTATGTATTGACTTTTTTAATAATTCAAATCTACTTGGTTTCTGTGATTTTTTGAAATTCATGTTGACAGCTGAACTGATAGTTACGATTACCATTCTGAACTGTACAAAAACTGGTGTAATCTACTGTTGCAGAATTATTTTTTTGTGTCTTCCTTGAACAACATAATTTCCTCTGAGGAAATACTTAGATGGCGTCTGTGCCCTAGTGAACAGTGGCTAGCAGTGTGGTTGGGCACTTGCTACTGCCAAAATGCATAAAAGATGATAAATCAGAAAAGGCCAGCTGTCGCCACTCATTGGACATCCAGTTGCGATATTGGCATGAAAATTCCACACTTTGTTGCTGATGAACAACAGTCAGCATGGGTACTTAAACCAGGCATATGCTGGAGAGACATGTACACAGCAATATTTGCTGAATGGAGACGCTGTTGGTAGCCTCTTGGTTCATCTAGGCAGTCAATTGATCAGCAGTTGCACATCTGTTCACCCATACACATCTGTGCAGCTATCGCTCACCCCTGTCATCTGTGGCCCATGGTGCACCACAGCTACCTCAGCACTGTTTTGGAGGGTGGTCCCATAAGTACCCGGCCTGACCGAGATATGGCAGTTGTTGTTGAAAAATATCTCTGGATTAGAAAGTATACAATCTATGAAGCATATGTTTCAAGTTTGAAGACACCACATTGTTTAGTATTTGTTTGGCAACCATCAGCAGTGAACTTTATAAGTGAACTTGTGAAAATGTAGGAAATTGATCATCGCTATGTGCTACAAATTTTTTGTTTTGGAGAGGCCTCAGCACAACCAATATTAAAGCTGAGCTCGATTCTACTTTGCGAGAGTCTGCTCCTTCGTTGACAACAGTGAAATATTGGGTAGTAGATTTTAAACGAGGCTGTAAGAGCTGCCAAGATGAGCATCGCAGTGGTCGACCAAATGAGGTGACGACTCCAGAAATGGTGAAAAAAATCCGCAAAGCGGTACTGTATGATCGTCGACTGAAAGTGCGCGAGGGATAGTAGGCATTTCAAAAAGTGCTGTACATTGCATATTATCTGAAAATTTGGACATTCGTAAACCCAAAACTCGTAACCAGTGATCACTGTATTAAGAAAGTTGGGATTACTGTTCAGTTTCCAGCATGTTCTATGTGATCTCTAAATGAAGTTGCTTCTGCTAAAATTTAGCAACTTTGGCACAAATTTTGCTGAGATCCTCCTGAGCTCCAGGTATCCTATTAAAATGGAATAAATGGATCCAGTACTAATTTTAACCTTATTTGCAAGTTCTCTGATCATGATTTGTCTTCTTGCATCACCAGGGCCCTTACATGATCAATAATACCTGCATTTGCTAATGTTGAATGCCTTACCTGAACGTGCTTCAACTCTTCACTGATGAGTTTCCATCTTTGAAGCAGTTGTATCACGTCTTTACCTGTGTGGTACCCATTGCTTCTTCCCCAAACACTTGTTGAAACTTGTTGATTTTTTTCAACTTGAGAATTGTTAACGTAAAACAAAATTGGATGCAGTAATGTTATTCCAGTTTCTCTGTCATTGTACCCACAACGCAAAATCCAACAACTACCACTTACAAGCATTCGCTTGCCAACTGTTAGACAGACTTGTTGCTTCCACAGTCATGAAAAAATAATCAGTCATGCACACTAAATATGCCTACAGACACAGAGAGAATGAATGCCCCAATACCATTGTTTGGTTCAACAATAAGAATTAAGGTTGGATACTTTTTGAACAGGCCTAGTATTTGAACACCACATTTTTCAAAGGGTACACCCCCTCTTAACACTGATTGTAATTAGCAAAAGGTGAAATATGTTTGGGAGGGGGGATCAGTTTTGGATTCCTGAAAGGAAAGAGACAAGAGATGATATTCAATGTTTGCAATAGGACAGATAAAGCTAGAAGTTTACCGGAATACGTATGTATGTTTTTTTGATTGGGAAAGTGTGTTTCACGCAGTAGAATGGAGTGTCCTCGTGAAGACCTTGCAAGGTGTTTGTGTGGAGTGGAAGCACAGGAGACTGTTAAAGTAACTCAAGAGAAGACCAAAAGTGGTAGAAAGAACTGACGATGTCACTTTACTTGGTCACGTCCTCACAAATAGTGCTCTAAAAATTGGCCATCTTTTTCAGCTCTGTAATCCCGAGCGAAGGGTGGTTCAGAATGGAACATCTACTCTGATTAGTATATGTGTTCGAGTATTCAAAATATATATAATGTAGATCAAAATAAACTGAAATATATAAAAGAAGATAGTATACCATTTAACTAGATTGTGTGACCCAAATAATATGTATTTTTCAGAAGTTTTATTCAGGTACCACGTTAATGCTTGCAATCATTTATTTTACTTGTATTTTTTGTAATAAATAAGCCCTGCTTTCTGTCTGCCTTGAAAAAGGCAGGTTTTTAGGTTCTTCAACAATATCCCTCTTGGTAATCACAGCTATATGGTAAAATACAAAATGCCCAATAACTTTTCAAAAATATCAAAAAATTGCTTCTTCCTTATGCTTCTAAACAGTAAATGAAAAAATGTACTCTGTAAAGTCACAAAAGGTACACACTGACAATTGTTCCAACATTTTATGAAATAAGTGATAGTTGTTTAGCTCCAGCAGCTTTTGACCTTTATAGATAATTTAAAAACCAGTGTGTATTTGACTTTCATGCGAAAGATGTTTGTAAGAGTTGTAGTAATTTTTCTTATATCCACCATAAACTGGTGGCAGATTGGTGTCATTTCACCTTTTATTCTGGAAGAAGAAGAATACCAGCAACCAGCCCATTTCAGCAGAGTTACTTGCAGTGGAATTTTCACTTTGCAGAGCATCGTTTGCATATCGTCATATGCAAAAATAAATTTTTAGAGTAAACCAAATTCTTTCTCAATTAACTTTTTTGAGTATTTAATCACAACAGTTTTTCAGTTTCGAAGAAATAACATTTTTTATTCTTTTTGTTGTGGTTTGCTATTTAAAATCTGTGTCAATTTCATAACAGTAATTTACAGCTAGAAGTAACTAATAGTTGGGTAAATTTCTTGCAGATATTAGTCATGCCATGTTTATATGTTGTGTGTCTTTCTTGGAAAATGCTGTTCTCTCTGTAGTTTCAGTGTAAATGGTTTAGTAATTTAGCTTCCAATTTTTTTCTCTTCTTTTCTTTAACTCATTCAGTACCTATGCCTATCAATCTGATTTATTATCCCATCAGTGCTGTTCTATGCAGCCACCTCCTGATGTGATAGATAGATAGTATTGATATCATTGGTGCTGACAGGTGCAGTACGAAATGTGGAGTTCAAGATTCCTCCCGGCGTGCATAAACTTCCAGATGGAACACGGTCGAAGGTGAACAAATATTACTGTGATACTTGTAGTGTCTCCTTAAACTCCGAGATACAGCTGGAGCAGGTGTGTATCATATTAGTAAGAAAAAAAGGGGGTGGGGAGGGTAGAATTCCAAACAGAAGTGAGAACTATGAAATTATAAGACATTACTAACCTTCAGGGAGCAAAATTACTGTACTGCTGATTGATAAATGTGAAAGTACAAAAAAATTCTATCCTGCGATGAGGAAGGAACTAATAGTTCAAAAAGGTAGGACAATTTTTTGTGCTGTATGTGTGTCTGTTGTCAGTACTGGCCTACCATTCTATCTCCTTGTAATTTTATAGTTTTTCTCAAGGGAATTTTCTTTTTTGTATAATTAACATATGTGAGACTAATTCAGTGGCATTTGTAACCTATAGAAATATGTTTCTCTTAAGATAACAGTTGCAGTTAAGGAGTGCTCTATAGCAGATCAATGTCGAAGTACAGAAATATGCTTGTAACAGAAAACAACATTCACATCAGCTTTTGAGCTCTAGCAATTTTTTTTGCTAAAATGCACACATTCACATACACAACCACCCATACACTCAAAAGTACACTCCCATGGCCACAGCAAGACTGGTTATTGATACTGGATTATTGAAAGCAGTTACTGAGGTGTAGGGGTTCGAGAGGCGCAGAGAAAGAAGGTTAAAAGTGAGGTGAAGCAATGGGAACAGGTTAGCAGAGTTTTGGGTCGGGGGATTGTGAGCATGCAGTATATGTTGAATAGACAATTCTCATCTGCATAGTTCAGAGAGACATGGGCTTGAAGTGAGTAACAAAATGGCCCCCATAGTGAAGCAGTTATTGAAGACATTTTTTATATGGTGTGCAGCGTGCCTAGCAACTAGATGTCAAGTTTGCAGTTTGTGACAGTGTGGTGGGGGCCATTAATGTGAATATACAGTTGGTTACTTTGTCATGCCTACATAGAAAGCTGTACAGTAACTGAGCATGGCTACTTTCACACGTGACCCTGCCTTTTATTGGGTAGGAAATGCTTGTGACTGGACTGTTGTAGGAGATGGTTGGTGAATGTATGGGTTGTGTATTGCAACTTGACTGACAGCAAGGGAATGACCCATGCGGTGTAGGATATTACGTAAGTTGGGAGAGTTTTGGAATACTACTTTGCGGATTTGGGTAGGCTTTTGTGTAGATTGTCCCTCATCTCAGGGTACAACAAGAATTGGTTGAAACACTGGTGGAGGATGTGGTTTTTCAAGGTTTTTCAAGGCCAGAGTGATACCAAATGATCAGAGGAGTACTGTTTCAGTGGCTGGTTAACATGTTTACTAGTGTCAGAGGAGACAATGACATGGGAGATTTGTTAGGGATGAGCTAGGTGGGATATTGTCTGTCAGTAAGGGCTCTGGTAACATTATCAGTATATTTTGACAGCTCTGCTTCCCACCATAGGTGCAGCGTCCACATATGGTGAGGCTGTAAGGAAGAGATGTTTTGACATGGAAAGGGTAACAGCTGTCAAAGTGTAGGTACTGTTGGTGGATGATGCAGTTGACATGACAGATGTGCTTATGGAGACATCTACGAGTTGTTGATCAACATCTAGGAAGGTGTATCGACAAGTCCAGAAGGACCAGGTAAAGTAGATTTGGTGATAAGTATTAAGTTATGGAGGAAAGAGCAAAGGTTGCCCTTGCCATGAGTCCAAATCATGAAAGTGTCATCAGTGAACTTGAACCAGGCAAGAGGTTTTAGATGTTGAATGGATTTCTCCAGGTGGCCTGTAAAAATGTTGGCACAGGATGAATCCATCTGCTCCTACACACCTGCAACCCCCCCTCCCCCCCCCCCCCCCCATCCCCCACCTACCTTTTACCTGTTCCCCAAACTCCAGCAACCCAACCCCTCACACCTCTCTGCTGGTCATTCCATTGGTGCTGCATATAATGGTCCTTTGTTGAGCAACCCAAACTGTTGTCCATAACCTTCCATACTACATTCGAGACATTGGAATCTTTCGTCACCACCTCTCCACAGTTCCTGTCACATTATCACCAGACACTTGTTGGTCACTGTGGATGCGACATCAGTGTACACCAACATCTCCCATACTACACCAACATCCCCCACATCTTGTGACCATGGGACACTACCTTTCCCAGTGTCCGCCTCAAACTAAAGCCTCACCCTTTTTCCTGATCGTCCTAGCTAGCCACATTGTGAGACCCACATTTATTTCACTTTGCAATGCCAAATCTACAGACAAATTTGTTGGTACTGGCATGCATACTCGCATGGTACCATCCTATGCCAACTTATTTATCGGCCATCTGCAGGAATCCTTCCTATCCAGTCAACACCTAAAACCTCTCATCTAGTTCTGATACATTGACATTTTCATGGTTTAGACCCACAGCAGGGACAACCTTTGCTCTTTCCTCCATAACCTCAGCATGTATTCCCAAATCAGCTTCATTTGGTCCTTCTCAACTCATTGAACCACCTTCTAAATGTCAGTCTTCCTCTCTGATGGCTCCATAAATATGTCTTTCCATAACAAATGCACCAACCACCAGCAGTACCTCCACTTTAACAGCTGTAACTCATTCCATGTCAAAAAGTCTCTTCTTTACAGCCTCACTATCTGTGGATGGTGCATCTAGTTGAAAGCAGAAGCTGTTTAAGTATACCAATAACCTTACTAGACCCTTTACTGACACACAATATCCTATCCGTCAATAAATAAATCTCCCATGCCATCTTCTCTTCTGACACCTGTAAACCTGTTAACCACCTACTGACCAGCACTCCTCTGATCACTCATTATCATCCTGGCCTAGAAAATCCCAACCATATTCTTCACCAGCAATAAACAAATATAAATTATTTAAACTCCTTCATTTCTAGTTAGCGCGTCGTCTGTGGTATCACTATTTTAAATCATCATCATCCTAACAGGACAGCTGTGAAACTTATTTCTTCATTGCCACTAATGTTTGGCTGTTTCTTCTGAATATGTTGTAATTTCTAAATTTGGGATTATGATGGGACCTGAGAACACGGCCTCTTTCTTCCTTTTTTCGTAATAAACAGCAGATTTCTCTTCTGTACTGACGTGAGAATGCCACAATGTCTCTTGGTTCCAAATACATTGTCTCCCTGCTGCTCTCTTAATGGCTTTGTAGAACTAACAGCTGACACACACCTTATAGTTCCCATCATACCTCACAATGAGTGCCGAGAACATTGCTGCATGAAACTATGCAGCTAGCTTCACTCTAGAGTTTTACCATTTCCTGTAGAAATGTGTGATATTTTTGCGTATGTATCCAATTTTAATACCAGTTCAATTCTGAGTATGATTGAATTCAGGCAAACTGCAGTTTAAATGTGACAGATGTTCACAAAAAGCCAAAGTGTACAATGTAGATTCCCATGGTTGATAACATGGAGAAATTTGCTGCCTGCACAACACCCTTCCTCCCTTCATCCCCACACTTGTCATAGTTCTCACTTCTCAGCCTAGTTGGTGCTAGTTTCCCCTGTAACTATTCCATAGCACCATGCTTGAGCAACAGTGAAACACGGATGGCAATATCTTCTAGTGTGCAGGTAATATGTAACAACAGCAACCAGTATGTAATTATAAGGTAGCAATCACAATTCAGTCCAATTCTCAAACGTTCGCTCATCTCATGATGCTTGAGCAACAGTGAAACACGGATGGCAATATCTTCTAGTGTGCAGGTAATATGTAACAACAGCAACCAGTATGTAATTATAAGGTAGCAATCACAATTCAGTCCAATTCTCAAACGTTCGCTCATCTCATGATCTGGCGACATCTGTTGGTACTAACATCACAACGGGTCTTGATGCTGTAATTTATTCTCGTGACAGCAATTAGAGTCAGTTTAATATGATTTATTTTCTTTGTTAAGACATTTCATTCTGTATTAATTTTCCCTCATGTTTCATCTGAATGTCACCATTATGTTCAAAAGCTGGTTAAAAGCTGGTATCATTTTCACCTTCTGTTCCAATACATGAACAGTGACCAAATTTCTCATTTGCAAACCACTTAGTAAATCATTACAGTCTCACATAATCAAGTAAAATGTTGATCTGGGTTTGTAATCAAGTAATGTTTATTGAAAGACAACATTTCTGCTTTTGAATGTTATCTTTACTTAAAAAGCAGCATTAATGTTTGTACACAGTATCCATATATGTACGAGAACTTTTATTACAAAGTTGTTCACATACAACAAGAGTTTGTAAGATGATAGAATTTAGTGCTATTTCATCATGTGTTTCATGAAATTGTCAATTTTTAAGCAGAACATTGGCTTGTTTTAGTGTCTAGTTCACAGTTTTGTGACTATCTCATGCACTAGCGCCACAAATCATAGGTCATGTGATTGTTCAAGGAAGATCAGTACTGTACTGAGTGCTTCAGTGTATTGGGAAATGTCAAGCCTATTCAAACACAAGTATTGTTTGCTAAACTCTACCCTTCAGAATTCTTCAAAATAAACTTTGTACCAGACCTCAGTGGCCAAAGCTTCATCTGTAAATAATGTAAGATGGCCCCTATAATCATCCATTAAACAATGTAAAAATGTTGAACTCAGAGGACATAGTTTAATCTGCGAATATAAAATGACCCTGTATTTTTCGAATCTTTTTTTTCTCCTGCTGACTCTTCCTCGTATTTTTCCCTACTCCATCTCCATCTGCAAGAGCTTAGGTAACTGCTTTTAATAATCATTGTTGCAATGGCCATGGGAGTGCAAGTTCAGATGTCTGTGTAATTATCTGTGTGAATGTGTGTTCTTTAACTAGAAAAAGAGCTAGTGCTCAAAAGCTACTGTGAAGCTGTTTGGTTTGTGTGTTTCTGTACTCGGCTGATCCGCTATAGGTGAGTGATTTATTGTACATATTGTTCCAGCCAGGAATTTCCATTATGTTTAAACTTGCAGATAAATTTTTCATATTTATATTTAAGCAACTTTTCACTTGAATGTAGTGATAAGAAGTGAAACCAAAGAAAATAACATTAAAAATAATTTGAAATGTTGTCTACAAAAAATTTCCAGAGAAATAGTTAAATGAAAGTTGGGCAAGCCTGTGAAGAATACAAACACTTTGAGCAGGAGTGGAGTATGATAGGCCAAAGAGATTTGGAATAGAGCTAATAGAAAATAATACTGTAAACTTTACTTCTGTGGCTTTGATAACATTGTTTTGTCGATGATGAAACCAGAGATGGTGACTTGATTATCTCACACACTTTTTTATTAGACATTCTAACAGTTACAAGCAATATGTAGATCATCAGAATTTTGCTAAAGAATAACCACTAATCTTCTTCTTCTTCTTCTTCTTCTTCTTCTTCTTTTTGCCAGTAAGTAATGCAACACCTTCTCAGTTTAAAAAATGTGGAATTTGTTGTGGGGCGTCATCAAATGTACTGCTTTAGCTTCTTTAGTTTCACGAAGCTCAAAGAGATGGCAGTGCTTGGTGTCTGCAGCAGAGGTGCTCTCTAAGCAGAGAGGTATCATTGAGTTTCTTTTGGCACAAAACCAGAGCATCACAGATACTCAAAGGCACTTGCAGAATGTCTGTGGAGACCTGGCAGTGAACAGCAGTGTGGTGAGTCGTTCATTGAGGCGTCTGCAATCATCTCAACAAGGTCGCGCAAACCTAACCGATCTCCTGCGCGCTGGCCAGACCCACTTATCTGTGACTCTTGCAATGTTGTAACATGCGAACACTCTCATTTGAGGTAATCGATGAATCACAATAAAATGAACTCCTTCTCCATGACAATGCAAGGCCTATTAAAAGCCTGCGCACCCAAAAGAAGCTCACAGAACTTCAGTGGACTGCCCTTCCTTGTCTACTGTACAGCCCAGATCTCACATCTTTAGGCCTCCATCTGTTTGGTCTGGTGAAGGCTGCATTCCACGGGAAACCATATGTGGATAGTGAGGAAGTTATTGATGCAGCAAGATGTTAGCTCCGATATCAACCAGTATAGTGGTACCATGCGGGGACGGGGGTACAAGTCCATCCAATAAGGTGGCATAAGGCTGTCACAATGAACAGAGATTTTGTTGAAAAATAGGGTGGTTTAGCCAAAAGATTGGGGAATAATATGATTTATTGCAATACTGAATAAAACCAACCCCCTTTCAGAAAAAGAAAAAATATGTTGCTGTACTTATTGAATGTCCCTGTATTTATGGTATGTGAAGTTCAGAACTCAAATAGCAACTAGCAAGTAATTTGATGCAACTCTCAAAAAGACTTGAGAAAATGAATTTTGAAGTTTTCTGAAAAACTTTAATTCACTAAATGTTTTATCCATGAGTCTCATGACTCATTTTGTAGCTTTAGAGAATGGTAATAAGGTAATTGACGGTTTACTGGTTTGAATCTCACTAGTTGTCATCCTCCTCCCTTTCAGTTCAAATATCTGCATAATTTAAATCATTAAAATATAAAATTTATCAAATATATGCCAATTAACACGTCTGTTCATAATTTTTTATGGAAAATGCACATCTTTTTGTTTCGAATTATTTATAGCTTGCAAAATTCCAATTTTTATTGTAAATACAAATTCTTAATTATTGAAATTTTATAAAACATTGTTAATAAAGATTTTTTAAAGTAAGGAAACATCACAAATTAAATTCTGTAAGCAAAAATGAAAAATAAAATACTTGATATTTAGCTTTGCCTTTGTTTTATACCACAGATGTGGTCAAACATGTGCCAGAGTGATAAACATTGTGAAAACAATAGTTTTCATGGCATCGAGCACACCGCACAAATGGTGCATTTTTATGCTCACACTTATTGCTGCTGAAACCACACCCTCCTCCCCCCTCCACTGGCCCTCCAATCCATCAATTGAAAAGCAGACTTATTCATGTTCATGAAGATATCTCTTTCAACACCAAGTTTTGAAGCAAATCACATGTACCTGATCGTTTCACTGAAGCCTGGAGAGGACAGCAGGGGATGAGTAGTTAAATGGATTTTTATGAAGTTTTCTCTATCGTTGATTTCGCATCCTTGTTCTATCAGATGCTTCAATCAGTTGTATAGATACTTAATGAAGTTTTTTACTTGAGGTAAAAATACATGTCACAAGGCTGTACTAATTGGAGCACTTTTGTTTACAAGTATGTAGACACGCTGAACACACTGTTGTCTGCTAACTGTGATTGACTGTGCTGAAAAAGCTGTTAGCACCTGTCGAGATGATTTCACAAGATGCAGCTTCTAAATTGGTCAACGGTCTTTAACTCTTCATAAAGGCAATAAGCAAAGGCAACTGCCATCAACTAATAGTAAAATGTATTTAGTATGTAATGTTTTATAAAATATAGATAATTAAGAACAAAGAAGGAGACATGCAGATTTATAAAAACTATGATTAGATATACTACTTAATTGACAATAATTAGAAAATATTTGATAGGTTTTACATTTACATAGGCTTTCTGAACTGATTTGTAATAGTTCATTGTGTCACTGTGGTGCCACCCGCTGCTCAAATTACTGCTGTAGATGCAGTATGATGTGCCAGAGCCATATGCTGAACACAATGACCTTCCGTCCCAGTAGAGCCATGTAACTATCTGGAGCCCAGTCTTCTTGCGACTGTATATTCTTGTAACCATCGCTGCCAGCCATCATCTAAGTGGCTACATTCCTGCCAAGTCTATCTCAAATATCACAGAGGGAATGTCCAGCTCATTGTAGCTGTATTACAAGATCCCATTCAAACAGTGAGGTGTTGATAATGGTGTCTGTGTCACCTGAAAGGCATTCTTGGCTAACATAACTCACCAGTCCAATCTCAAAAGTGACTTATACTCAAGGCTGTTACAGCATGAATTTAAAGCAAACCTCATTGGCATGCTCATAATGGTACTAGTAGCGCTACTCTTATGCAACTGGTGGAAAATTTGAATAGACATCATCTTTCAGATGTAGAAACACACCTACCAACTTTTAACACAACTCTTTCTTAGTGTTATGATTTTTTCCCATCAATTTATATGGCTGTATCTTTCAATTCCATTGACTTAGAAGCTTAAATGTTTTACACCACCAAGGGACCATAGACCTTGGTAATTGACATAAATTTCAACTTGCTACCTTACCCTTCTCCGAGTAGAAGGGCTCTTACGAGACAGACAACAAAGTGTAAATTTATTTTGTGATTGATTAAAAATTAACAAGTTTCTCCTTTGCTTGTACTTTGAAACCTGGCTTCTTGCCAAATTTTATGATTCTAGTCAATGGTAGGTACCCCTCTAGGTTTCAATAAGTGAGTTTGTGAGTATAGAAGTATGTGACATAGTAGCCAAATCTTTTTGACTCAGGAGCTTAAATTTTTCACATCACCAGGGGCTGTATACCTTAGTGCACAACATCAATTTCAACTTAATAACTCCATCCAGACCTTAGAAAAAGGGTTCTTAAAAGTCAGATGGACAGATAAAAGACAGACAATAAAGTAATCCTGTAAGTTTTCTTATTTTACTGATATGGAACCTTAAAAATTACAAAAATCCAATTGCTGGATGGTCTCCTTTTAATATCTTGTATGAATAAATTAAATGCAAAAGATATCTTGTGCTAAATTGGCCACAATGTTATGTGAACTTAGTCATAGATTACAGTGTTTTAATTCTGCTTCTTAATGACATATTATGAGTTACTTCAAACAGTTGTATTTTTATAGGTTGGAAAAATACGATCGAAGGAGTCAGTCACAAATCTTCGACTGAATGAAGAAGTGCAGTTGTTAAGACACTGGTCTTGGATTTGGGAAGAGCATGGTTCAGATCCAACCATACCATTGGGACTTGCGTTTCCCTTAGTTTTCATTAAAAAAATGCTTGCATAATCTAATTTTAAAGCTATTTTACTCCGTGTAAGAAGGGAATTAACCGAATTATACACCTCTACAGTGGCATGATGTTTGAGATGTTAAATGCTTCTGAAAAAGTAGTAGTGCAGTATATTCAGATATCAAGGACTTTATTTTAAAAGGAAACCTCGTTATGCAACAGAATTAGTTGCCATTTGCTGTTTGTTTTTACTGAATTAAAGGAAAAAGATTTTTTTCATTTCACTCATTCATACAATGTGAGAACTGTGATATACATATTAAATAGCATGAATAGAGCTGTATTCCATCTTTTGGCCATGGTTTAAAGAAAATGCACAGTTGATATGAGTTCAGCAGATGTTTTATCAGTTATGACAATTATCAAGGATCTTTTTTAAGTAATGAAAGCCTATATTCATCCATTTTATCAAGTTCTGTCTGCCAGGCAAAATTCACTTGTTGGGTTTTTATCTTTGTAATTAAGATTTTGGTGTGCACTGATTACTCAGTCTTATTTAATGGACATTTTGATACTTTCACTCCTATCATGTTCCCACAGGATATGCAAATTTTTCTGCCAGGGAGATTTGATTGGTTAAACATCTCAATAGTTTTCTCAGAGGGACTTGTGTAGTTATGTGATCAGCTTACACGCAACAAAAAGGAGAAAGAAGAACAGTCTACCATGTTTTAAATCAGTTTACCATGGAAGACCTGAATAAGACTATTAATGCTAGAATGGAAAGACAGTATGTGTAGATGATGAATGCATTGAACTACAGTGAAACCCCACTTTTACACTTTTCTAGGGACTTCAAAAAAGTAGTGTAAAATGCGGGAAAATGTAAAATGTGGGAAATGACATGTTAAGCTATAAAAGTTATATATAGGATACCTCATTGCATTTTTGCACTTTATGTATGTGCACGTAATAGGCATCAAAATACTCTTGTTGGGACTTGTTTATTATCTACTAATGGTTTTATTATCTAATAAAAACCACTGATATAATGGAAACTGATAATTGGGAAGCAGAAATGTTTGACTCAATTTCATAGTAATTTCAGTGTTTTTGGAACACCTGCAGCTGTTATTCATCATTTAAATAATAATGAAACCAGTTGCAGCCATCACATACCCCTCTTGACGATCACATTTTCTGGCCATCCTCACAGACTGCTGGTGCTCCTCAGGTTCTACCTGGAACATGGCCACAGTGGCATTAGAACCTCCACCCATATCATCATCATCACCAGCAGTAGAAACTGACAGCTGAACCAGGTAAGGACTGGCAACACATGAAGGTTGAGTCACTTCCTCCATCACCGCAGTCACTGACGGTCTCAATGCCTCAGCAGCAACCACAGACTCAAGTGGACCAGGCATACAAGACACCATGGGAATGAAACGTGGAAACTGAGATGCCATTAGAGGCACTGGGAGCACTACCCCACAATGCTCCCCCTTGTCGCGGCAAATGAAGCACAGATTTGGTCATTTCTGTCCCAGTGCACCTGTTAAAGGTGGCAGAGATTTGGTATCATTACTGACTTTAACATCAGTATCCAGATGCACGCACCAGCATTGTCTGTTCACAGTTGTATGGTTTCACAGCCATGCCAGTGGCAGCAAGGACACTGTGTGAGTTGGCAACCGGTAGTGTAGGCAACGAGTAAAGTGAGTGCGCATTCCTCGGTCAGTTGCGTTTATGCGTCTGAAGCTTTCCAATCGCCATTGTTACTATTCACACCCAGTGACATCCTTGTCTTGGTGATTCCTCTCATTTTGCTATTCATGCTTTGGTTGTACACCGTTGACGATTGTAGGCCTTACGTTTGAATTCCTGTTGGTTTTGTTCTTTTGGATTGGTGTTTGGCTTGCCGTCATCCACTTGATTCTTTGGCCACTTGCCATTTTTTCTGAAACCATCTAGTACCACTACCCACTAGTGTAGTGTGTCATTAAAAGGACAATATAGAAATGTAACAGAGTTGTTGCCTTCATCTACTTCATAAACAACCACAATTCCATAGATAGATAGACAGACAGTATACCTACACTAGAAGAAGCAGGTATCAACAAAACCACGAGTTAATCAGTTGATACTTTGTTCTAAGATATCAGATACACCAGGATTGCTTGTAAATCTTTTTATTGATTACCAGTTTCAACAAATCTGTGCTGTCATCATCCAATCTTGTAACAGATCTCTCAAAACCAGTAATCAGTGAAAAGGTTTACAAGTGATCTTGACATACCTGATGTTTCAGGATAATATAACATTTCATATCATCCCCAACAGCTGATCCAACATGTATAACAGTTAGTTGAACAGACATGTCTTAAAAAAAAAAATCCTGCAACAAGTTTCCGAAGCCTTTGGAATTAACATTGGAGTTTGGCAGAACAGTAGCCTCTCACTGATGCTCTTAGAGAATGAGATAAAGAACTATGAGAGAGAAACATCAAAGGGATCCAACTGCGCCAAGGAAGAAGAAAATTCAAGTTGAAGTGTCTCACTTTAGACAGACATGTACTAATGGCAGAAACACTTACAAAATAGCAGCTAAAACTGAATTATAAATATCATATGAGAAATGGAATACATTGAAAATAAGCACAACAGAGAAAAATATATACAAACACACCAAGGAAAATAAAAAGAATTGATAAGTTAGGTATTTGGACGAATGGAGAGAATCAGATGGATTAAATAACATGATAAGCAAGGAAAGATTAAAGAAAATAAAATTATCAAACAATCTCACCCAAAAATGATATAATAAAAGATCAGTATTGTTCTAGGCAAAAGTTACACACTACCAGCAGTAACTGAATGGGAAGCAAATCTGAGTGCCTTTCTGTGAATAAAGGAGATTAACGAGAAGAACTGGAAAAAATAAAGGAAAATACCCAGAAAAAAATTAGGACCACAAAACAACAAAGATTTCAACTAGACAAAGAGGATGAATATGAATATTTGTGCAGAAATATGGAAACATGCACAGACACAATAAGGAGGAGTAAAGTTTTATGATAATATTCACAGAAAGACTGACAATAGGCTAACCAAGAAAATTTTAAATTCCATTTCGAAATTTTAAAAACCTCCATTGGATGGCTGGAAGAGTTAAGGAGAGATTTGAGAGGACTTGACATCACAGAAGACACCTTAAAAGACAGAAAATTTTAGGCTACTGATCAATACTGTAAAATTTCTTACCCTGCAACAAAAATGTCACACTAGGAAAGTGATGTCTAATTAATAGAGGCAGGCCATCAGCCCACAAATGAATTAGCTCTGGGAAGATAAGAGGAAAAAGTCTATATCATTTTTCTCCCAAGGACTTCTAAGGATGACTTACGTCTTTCAGTCTCCTCAGATATTAATCTACCTCAAGGTGCACCAAAATTCGGTCACCTGTAATGGTGTCCATAAAGCAGCTCCTTTAAGAAACATGGACTGACTTTTTTAATTAACAATTATTCAGTGGTAAGATTTTATGTGAGATGTGCACCACCCACATTGTTGGAGGTGTAGATCACTACACCGTATAGCTGATGGTTCTAAGGCACATCTGAAGGTTGCCCTTTTTACATCATGATGTTGGAATAGATTTTCATCACAAAGGTTTGGCTTATAAACAAAGTGATGGCATACATTTTCTGACCACCAGACTGTGGACTGATGTTCTGGATTAAACTACAGCGTTTTTGACAGTATCACACTGATGCTGTTGATGGTGAACCATCTGTCAGATGGGCACATTATATTTATTGTGAATCAAAAAAGAGAAGGATACATTGCAGGACCCAGTGTCACCCTCCCTCTTTCTCATTCCACACCCTTCCATATCCACAAGAACACAAGAAACTTTGTACAACCAGTTTTTGGGCAATACACACACACACATTAAACATCCTATTGAAAGACCCAAGAAAACTGTCAAAATACCATCATCATTACAATCGTGTCTAGAGAGCTGTGCTGATTTGCAACTATAGGTACTATGATTTGGGATGACTGTCTGTCTTCTAAGATTGTATATCATAACAATAATGCTCATTGTTGCAGGCACTAATTACATTCTTTCTATCTTTATATGCTCACTTCTAAATACATTTGTTGTAAAATTAAAGTCTCTCTTTCATCAATTTATATGACACTTTTTTTCCACAGCACCTAAGCTCTAGGAAGCACAAGGATAGACTAGTGAATGGCAAAGGTAAGCCAAGATCAGCTCCATACTGGAAACGAGGACGGCCGAATTTCAATCCATCAGGGAAACCAAAAGTTAACAGAATGCAATTACCCATGCAGTATTCACAGCCACTTAATAGTAACATTGTGAGTGGAACATCCACAATGATCTGAAGAGCCACAGGGCTGTTTTAACATGTTTTATCCTAATCTTGTTCAAAAAATGTCAGTATAGTGTCTTTAAGAAAGATGTGTGACTGGTATCATTTGGATTGTACAGGTAGTCATTTTCATATTTGAAGAGTAATTATTCCGAAGATGTATATTTTAAGGTAATAGTTTTTATTTTTCATAATGATATGTAAATTGTATTTAATCTGAATTGACTGATTTTTAACTTTTGTTTCTGTGAAAAAATATATTCAGAGTGTTTGGAATTTTAATGTTGAAATAAGCAAGCAGCTTTTTGTACGAATCTCAAGAGAGTAGTATAAGCATAAATCAGTTTTCTGTTCTGAGTTTTCCTTTGATGTATCTTTATTTTTTCCCTTAGTTATTTCTACACTGTCTTGTTTCGATTATTTGTTTCCCAGGTCTTCTATTTGCAGTCATACTTCTGCTCAACATAAAATTTATAATGACCCTCAAACAACACTATCTCTCTCTTCATGTAAAGCTTACATTTTTCCGTATTGATTCAAGTTTTTAGTGTGCAGGTAGGAGTCATCCGTTCTGGAACAAGAATGTTTTTATTGTGCTGACAAGTATGACAACATTTTTCACTGAAAATAACAAATTTTATGCCACTGTTAATTTCTGTAAGTATATGTAAGCCGCTCATCATTTTTTAAAAGAACCAATAATTCATTCTGAATGTTTTTATTGCTAGAAGCAATGAATGTGTTTCATCCCTGAGGTATACTCCTATACTAAGAAATAATTGTTTATATTTTGAATACTTAGTGAATTTTTGTTACTCATGTTCAAGACAACCTGTATGTGCGTTTGTTCCTTTAGACTTAGATATTCATGTTCATGAACACAAATAAGCTGTCATTTGCCCATATACATTTGTCTGTCTCTGTGTTAACGCTGTAGTTATTGTTATCATCACTCCCTTATATGCTTGCAAGAGATGCTTTTTTCTAACTTGTGAAGTGCCTGTGTTGTCACACAAGCTTTTTGAAAGTGATTTCATTACTTGTATAATTATTATAAAAGTATCGCTTCCCTTTGTTATTCATTTTGTTGTTTCCCCTTGTTTGTCATGTAAATGCTTCAAACTTTGTATCAAAAACAATCATTTCTGTTGGAACTCTCAATAAATGTTCATGAATTTGAGTTTTGTTGTTAACATGATTGATGTTACTTGATTAGTTAGTGTACTGAGGATAACCTATTTTTAATGGTTAAAATCTCACAAATTCATCAATATGTGATACTGTTAGTGTTTTCTGATTTGAATTAATCTAACTAATTTCCTCTGAAGCTACTCTTGTGTGTTCAATTGGAAATATTGTAAAGTTTAAAATTTATGTATCTGAAAAAACATGAGATGAATTTTTTTTGTGCAAACCAGTATGCATTTGTACAATACATTTCTGCTTATATTAATATATCTACAAAGTGGTGAAACATTACGAGAACTAAAAGTTGCTGCACAACAAAATGAACATTAAAACTACTGTTATAACAAATTTGGTTCAAAACAACACATTGTTGATGTATCAGTATCGCATTATTTAACTTTTATGGTGTTGAGAAGAGAATGGAAACAAAGAAAAGCTTGTCAACTTTGATAACTAATAACACTATAATAAACCAATCTAACTGCTCATGAAACTGTTATTTAACTTGTATTAAGTGTGCGTGAGGAAGATAACCTGATGAACTCCCTGGGACATCTACACTGGAGAAACTCTGCAGATAGCAATTATTATTTGTGTTTTTAGGCCACCTAAATTTGTTAGTTGGTTAAAGCTCCTATATTATAGTGAAACTGAAGTTTGCTTTCTCAGTTCTTGTACGTGTGTTGGTTTTACTTCTGTCTTATTGTTTCTGGTGGAGTATATTCAAGTTCCAAGCAATAATCTGATACACAATTTAAAAAAAAATTGTTTTGATATCTATTAAAACTAATTTTTTCCTCGTGTGTTAGTCATGATGTCGTGCACCAGCCAAAAAATGTAGTGAACTTTGCCATCTTAATGGACAGAGAAACTGGAATTCCTTTTGTTGATAGCAGTAAATATGTATTTCAGTTACTGTAACTTTTTTATGTTTATTACTTTGTTTCTTGTGCTGTGAACTATTTTGTTCTGATAAGGATGGTAGCAGCAGTCATTCAGGGGTACAAGTTATGAAGCTAAATTAGCTTAATAAAGGAAATTTATCACTGTTGAATAAATAAATTTAAAAACTGAATAACACTAGTAGTTAGGTATTTGTAGACCATGAAGTTTGTTACGGTAAGCTTCATAAAGTGTTTAGCATAGTGTGGAAAAGTCAGGAGAAACTAATTGGAACTACACAGTATTAGTTATTTTTAATACACAGTTGTACTGGTGTGAAAATGTTTTTAGAGAGTTTTCTGGAAAATATTAAATTTTAGACGTTAAACTGTACACAGTTCACACATAGCAACAAATAACTTGTGTGCGGATAATGCCAGTTTCCTTTAGCACCATTAAATGTAGAATAATTGAAGAAGAGGGAGTATTGTACGAGATGACATTCTGTTATTTGATGGGTAAACTAATATTTGCAGACATTTCAATCAATTTCCAACTTGCATTTGTTCAGATTTGTAGGGCATAATGACTAGAAGATAATTAATTACCATTCAATCTTCAAATATTGTGGCTTGTTTGAGATTTGGTTTATTATAGTTTTCCTTAAATGTGAATGGTCTTCATTGATAACTAGGAATACAGTGTTCATTCTAATCGTATGTGTCACTGACCACGTGAAAATTTGCAAGGTAACACAAGATAAGTCAGCTAATATATTTGTAATATCATATAAGATTTGGAAATCACCTTGAACCCTTTTTAACAAATTTATTATGTAAGTGACAAATACAAGAAACTGTTCAAAACCTAGTAACTTATATAGGGAAAATTCATTTGTATGTTTGCAACTTTTTCATCTGTTCTGCTGTGAATGTATAGACTAGTGTAAGTTCTAAGGTTGACTTTTCTTGCAACAGTGTGTTGTTATCTTGAACGAAGCATTCTGGCTGACACATTTCTTGGTTATCTCTTTATTGCTGTTTTCAGACTTTTGGATTGTTAGAAGCATTAGCAAAAAATGAGAAGAGTTGTTGAATGTTACTGAAGATCTGTGATTAATTATGATCACACATAAATAATAATTCAAAATATTTTTTCATTTGTAACAAAGTTCTCAGATAAATGGTAGTGATATTACACCTTTAGTTGAAAAATAAGAAAAAAAAACTTCAAATTGTTTGCTGTATTAACTTTTCCTGTTTCATTAAAAAAAAATTATACATTGAAGAGCACTGAAGCAGTGAAAAAGGCATGGTAGTTTGTGTGCAGTGCTGTTTACAGCCAGTACAGTGTCTGTGGAGTAATTAGAAAAATGAACAACAAGCTGGACACTTGGAGTAATAGTTGGAATCTGGAATAGTGATACGTTTATTTCTGCAGTGTATTTGTACTTTTCATTGCAAGAACAAAACTGGAGAGTTTAAATGTTGTAAGGAAATGTCTTTTTCATTGTGAGTGTGTATTTTTTTTAAACCAGCAACAATTTCAAACTGTCTAACTGATGCAGTGATTAAATTTAAGGAACTTATTTTGCAGATTATTTATATCTGGGGTCATCATTCAGTTTTAAATTCAAACACATTGTCTGGGCTATGCTAAAGATACAAAGAAAGTAAATGACAGATCTGAATAATAACAGTGCTTCCTTTCTTTGTATTGTGATTAAATGTCCTATGCATTTCTCCCTGAACTATATTGTTGCATTACAGACAGATCGGTTATAGGTTTCTAAATGTTCTTTCTGCCATTTTTGTAATGTGACCTAACTGATAGTGTAATGTAAATCCTTTTATAACTCTGCTTACATCAGCTTTTAGATAAGTAGTTTCACTCTTATTGAACTTTCAGTGTATTTCATAGTCTTCATTTCAGAACATTTTTTTCTGTTTTGATTAACAGCACCAAAGAAAAATAGGATGTGAAAATAGTCCACAGTTGTCATCACAGTGAAGTAACTGCTACAGTATTAATTTATGGTTCTTTTACATGACAATAAATATTTTCAGGGCATTTTATAGCATTATAATTTGTGTGTGAGATGCTAGTGACTCTTTGTATTGTCAACAAACACTCTTAGTGACATACATTATACATAAACTGGAAAACTTTTAAGAACAAAATCTTTGTGGTACAACACTAGATATTCTATGAGTACATGACTTAGCTTGTGCTGGTGATCATGTTAGTTGTTACAGCTGTAATAGGCAGTGCATTTGTAGCAATTGCTGGTGTAGTGGGAATGGTTATGAGGTGTTGCTTTGAGAGCTGTGGTTGAGTAAAACATAAATTATCTTCATTATACCTGACTAACAGAATGCAACATAATTAGACATGTAAGCATTTGTGGCTGTTATGTTGTTCTTCTTATGACATTTAACATTGTTGTGGAAATTTAACAGAAATTCTCTCTTTTTCCATTAATTATGATTCAGCAATGACAGGTGTGTTAAAGTAGTTACATGTTGTTGTCCCTTACTTGTGTACAACTGTTAGCCACCTCTCTTCCTGTAGAAGTCAATTACTTTATTTATTTTCCTAGTCTTCTGTGCAAATTGCTAATATAATGATCCTGTTTTATTCTTATATCTTCATCTGTATTAATAAGAATCCCTTTCCTCATCTGCAAAAATAAAATAATTTTTCTTTGAGGGGAAAGGAACACTTGAAGAATGCCAGGTAACTCAGCTCATAGAGGACATCATGATGGGGAAAAAGCCAACGTCTTTTTACACATCATTTTAACACAGTTTTGTATCATAATTACTGTAAAATTTAAACAGCTGTACATAATATTTAAATGTACATAATTTTAAATGATTGTAATATTACTTTTTAATTATAAGATAAACCAGACATTGTATATCAGTATTTTTCCAAGAAGCACAGCATCTCTATTAATTGTGTGTGTGTTTAATAAGCACAATTCAAAGTGTTTGCTGACACTAGTTGTGCAGTCAATAAAAACCCTCGAGATTGAAAGGTATTAACTAATGTTTTATGTATGTTGTGTCTTTGAAAATTATCTTTATTCTGAGGAGTTATTGAATGTACAAAATATATTTCCATGATGAAATTAATCTTGCTGTCTAATGCTGCTCATTACTGATACTGTACTGTTAGTAAAGTAAAGAACATATCAAGTATTTATAATTTGTATGAACTCTCTTCTCTAGTCTATTGTCCCTTTGTACTGTGTCATCTTCATTTTATCACAATCTTATGAAATTGTAATTTCAATTCCCATTCAGCCTAAAAACTGAGAAACAGCAGCTTATGGAGACACCATGTGTTACCGAATCTGATGATTGGTTGTGCATTGAGGCTTCATGGTCGTCAGATATAGCTTTACAATAATTGTGAGAAAATTTTCAGAAAATTAAAGATCTAAAATTGTGTATTTTGTTGTGAACTCCTAAGTAGTGAAAATAAAACAATATCTAAATTTGGGATGTCATGTCTTTCATTTTATGTGATGAAACAAAATTTTGTCTCATTCTGTTATCTACCAAGTTAGTTCTCACAGAGGGTAGCATTCCGTACATGAGTTCAAAAAAGGAGGTTTCGAGTTCTCATCTGACCAGCCTTCTTTAGGTTTTCAGTGGTTTCCAAATCATTTCAAGAAACTGCCAGAATAAGGATATTAAAACCTAATCTATCTTCCTTTCTGCCATTTGTCAAAGCCTGTCTCAAAGATAGATAGTTGAGATAATGTAAGTAGCATTCCTAAGCAGTGCATGCTGTTTGGTTGGTCCTAAACACTCGGCAAGTCCGGCTAAAATTTACTGTGTTGAGCTATGGCAAACCCAGAGCCCCGGAGGTGTGTATTTGTTAGTGCTGCCAGTTTGTATTACTGTAAGTTCCAGGTGCATTACAGTGATACGCTTCCAGGCTGATTGGAAACCTGTATTAGAAGAATACCGACTTGTGCCATAATATATCCAGCACTCAGTTGAACTGCTACAAACCACCCAGCAGCAGTTTCTCTTGTGACACATACCTGTTCTTGTCTGATTTTAAGTCAGCAGCATTCCATCTGACTACTCGCCTGCCATGGAAGTGCTTTCAAGCAGCATCCAGCACGAGGCCATCTGGTGTCCACATGAGAAGTTAAAAAGCAGTTTTGAAGAATAATAACTAAGTTTTGAAGAAGAGTAACTACTTTTTTCCCAACAAAACAAACTAAAAGCAAGGGAATAATATGAAATGAGGAAAAATAAGGCCCAAAAAGTGGATGGAAAAATGGACTATCATGATGTTATTGGTTAGGAAAGGAACTCAGATAATATTGTATGGAATGACAGCATATGTAAAAATGGTGATAAAGATAGAACTGCTACAGCTTTGAAATATGGAAAGGTCTAGATCATACAATTCTTTATTAAGCATTACATGTTTCAAAATTTCATCAGACAGAAGCTGTGAGATAAAGGAATTAATGATAGCAAATATTTACGTACTAACATAAATATGCATGTTAGTGATTCATATACAGATTTTTCAGTTAATATTATATTTACATTTAAATCAAACTTTAGTAAAAGCTCATGAAATTGAGCACATAGACTGAATTATACTCCATCTATGTCCTCACTTTTGTGAGTGTTTTACAAAAGTTCGATTTAAATGTAAGCATAATACTAAATGAAAATTCTGTATATGGATGACTAATATGTGTATATTTGTTATAGCTAGTTCTTTTGTATGCTTTGTCACAGCTTCTGTTTGATGATGAAATTTTGAAACTTATCAACACTTAATAAAGAATTGTGTGATTAAGATCTTTGCACATTCCAAAGTTGTGCCAAATCTGAATGGTCACCTGCCTCTACCACTGATGTATTTCTCCATCAAGTAATGGAAAGATAGGAATGGAACAATTGAAAGTCTATGCTGGAATATCAATGTTATGAAAAGGATAGATTGCTACTCACTGTCAAGATAGATAACACATTTAGTAGCAATCAATCCTTTTGTAATATTAAAGATAGGATTGAGGTAGAGGAGAAGATCTTGAGGAGCTGTGGAGAAAATGTTTTAATCATATTCTGAGAGTGTTAACTGGAAATGGAAAAAGATCTATGTGAATACACATGGAACGGCTCTGGACAACATGAAGGGAGGAAATAACTGTAAATGGAAGAAGATCTAATGTGAATAGGCGTGGAGAATGCACTGAAGGACATGAAAGGCACTGGCTTTGAACAAACTAAATGTGAAAATCACTGGACAAGCAGAAGTAGTGAAAACAGCAGAAGGCTGAAAGACAGGAATAATGGTACCTGTCTCCAAGAAGGGAAGCTGACAAGATTTTTAAAAACTATAGGGATGTTACCCATACATGGCACAGTGCTAAACTTTTCGAGAAGATACTGGAGACAACGAATTCCAAGAATGGTAGAAAAGCAGTTGAAAGAAGGAACACCATGACTTATGGCCAGTTAAGATCTACAGTAGATCTCATATTTACAGTGAGACAGCTACAGGAACACCACTGGGAGTAAGAAAGACACCCATGGGTGGTCTTCCTGAGTTAGATAATATATACAACTGTACACGGAAGAAAGGTTTGGAGGTAGTAAGGAGGAGAAGAATAGAGAAGCAGACTATTGAGGATAGAATAATTGTACTGGGAAAGTGTAAGTTGTGTGTGAGCGAGAAAGGAGAAAACAAAATGGCTGGAGCAGTGAAATGGTCTTAAAACAAGAATGTGCACTATCTCCATAATTCTTCATATGATAATGAGTGGTATAATGACACGTGTAATAAGAAAGGTAAGAGACAGGATGACAGTGATACTGTTTATTGATTGTTGTGCTGAAACAGTAGATAACACAGAAGCAATTAGATGTGAGGGTAGAAATTGTGCACAATAACAGATATAAAATTTTATGCAGATAGGAATGAGCTGGTGGTCTCAACAAGAATAAGGGGCACATCATAAGAAAGTTGACTGGATGGGTAGAAGCTGAAAATGGTGGAAATTTTGAAGTACCTGGGGAGTGTGACAGAAAAAGGGGGGAAAATGACAAGGGATAAGTGAATGTGAAAGGCAAATTGATAGAATTAGGAGAAGTGTAAGAAGAATTAATGGATAACTTCAGCAGAAAATACTGGGAGTTTTATAACTTCATTTGAGCGAAGAAATGCTACAGTTTTGTCACTAAGTAAGATCTTAGTTCTCTGTGAAATACACTCATCAACTGACACTGTAATTCATCTATACCTAACCTTCAGTGGGTCCATTGGAAAAGCCCAAAATTTTCTAGAATTGCTAGTTGGAATGGATGCAGGGACGAAATCACAAGACATGGTCCTGACAAAACTGTTGGTTAATTGCTAGCTATTCATTAACAAATCTCTATGTGATTATTATACATTTCATGGGTGTAGCCAGTGGGAAGTTTTTGGGATTAAACGCCCCTACCCCCCCAGAATATTGACAAGGCTAAAATAAAAAGCGAAAAGTAAAAATGACCACATTCTCAAACCGAGACTATTGTCAGCATGGCATAGTGCGCAAAGTGAATATGGCAGTGATGACCCAACGTAGATGACAATATTGCGTCCAGTGTGTGGTCTGAGACTCAAAGGAATGTGGTTTGTCTGTAGCCCTGGAAAAGTCCAGGTAGCATGGTCTCGTGTGAGAGCTACATTAATTGTCCCACTTGCTGAGGCCAGGTGCAGCGAGAAGACATTTGTTCACACGGCAGCAGGCTAGAGCTATCATCATCATGCTTCCTGGAAACTACATAAATTGTTATTGTTATCATAGTAAGTATTTTTCCTAATGTTTCTTACAAATAATGTTAAGCAAGGGAGAGGAATGCCCAGTGTGCGCAACATGGTAATCTGTTTTTTATTTTATTTTTCTACATTTATATGATACATGCAATATCTGAGGATTGGCCAGTTTGATGCAAATCTGTTTAAGAGGTAAGTTGTAGCACACCAAATGGGTTTTCTAATAGTCTAAGAAATTGACGAAAACCTACGGGCTGGTAAGGAGATATTGTCATTTATCATTTTAATAAAAATCGCATGCATTAAGATAATAGGAGACACTAAAATTTACAAATAATATGAACTAAAGGACAAAAAGTTTGCTTATATGGATATTAGTTACTTTTATTATTGTGTCCTTATGGACTTCCACACTATTGAATGCAAACTTGATGAAAAAATTGTCTTTGACAGATTTATACTGCTTTTTGTGTACTGGTTACTTCAAACTGCCTCATATCATCATAATTCAAAAGCTGATAGCACATCTACAAGATGTCTTGATCCAAATTTTTATACCACTTTCTCGAGCCCTAGATGTGTAGCAGAAAAGGAGGATCTCGATCCTGCAGCTGAAATAACAGAATGTGGAAGGCAGCTGATTGTCATCTTTAGCTCTGAATGGTCTTCTTTCTTTTTTATTTTTGGACAAATGGACATTCTGATAAGTAATTTCAGTGACTCTGGATGTCGCTTTCAATTCTAGCCAAGAATGTGTCTGACAGGAGATATGTCTCTATTTCATAAACTTGTCATCTAATGTCCTCCAGATTACGGCAGTAGTTTCAACAGTTGAGATGCATTCCTCTTGTTGGTGTTTGCTACTGGTCTCATACCATACATTAGATAAGCTGGAATAGACTGTGTTTTGAAAGCGTATTATGCTTTTTTAGCTGATTTATTTTTCCAGTGAATAACAGATCTTCGTAGAACTTTTACAACAGCTGTTTTTGTAATTAATTTTCATTTGCTTCCCAGTGCTCTCAATTATTTTCACCCAGGCGGATACCTAATCGTCTTTTGATTGTCCAACGCTTCTGCAAATTGCACCATAATATTTGAAAAACCTTTCTGCACATATCATGGTACCGGTATATACCTTCATTAACAACTTCATTTTGTCACCTTCTCCATTCTTGATTTTGAAGAATTTTTACAAAGTAATGAAATTAATTTTTTTAAAGTAGTTCTTACACCTATTTTTTCATGTAATCCTCTGATACATTTTCTCCACAAAATAGTTTCTTTAAAGGTAAAATTTTCGAATTGGCGACTAATAAATGCGGGACTCATTTTCCACTGTTGCTGTTCTAGCATACTTATCCTTGAAATAAGATTTTCTGCACTTTTCATGAACAATAACAGAGGTAGGCTACTGTTCTCCAAAACTACATCTTTACTATCTTTGCTCGTCTTAATCTTCTCAGTAAGAGTTTGTATGCCTTTTACCTTGACTGTTTCAGATTTACCGCACCACAACACTCCATAACAAGATAGCAAAATGAAAGCTGAAGTTTTAAAATTTGTGTTCAAGAAATCATTCACGTTGGAGAATCATGCAGACATACTGTAATTTGACTATTGGACAGACTCCCATATGGACGACATAGTAATAAGCAATCATGGCGCGAAGAAACAAGTGAAAGATTTGAAAGCAAATACATCACCAGTTTGGTTTTACATAGAGTACTTTACAGCATTGGCTCCTTACTTAGCTTGTATTTATCATGAGTCTCTTGCCCAACGCAAAGTCCCAAGCAACTGGAAAAAAAGTGCAGGTGGCTTCTGTATATAGGAAGGGTGACGGACCTGCAAAATTACAGACCAATGTTCCTAACTTCAGTCTGCTGCAGAATCCTAGAAAATTGTTCTAGGATTGAATATATAAATTTTCCTGAGACTGAGAAGCTAAGTCCAAGAATCAGTATGGTTTTAGAAAGCATACCTTGTATAAAACTCATTTTGCCCTGTGGATGAAGGGCAACAGGCAGATTCCATATTGCTAGATTTCCTGTAAGCATTTGACATGGTGTCCCATTGCAGGCTGTTAATGAAGGTACGACCATATGGAAAAGGTTCACTGGTGTGTGAGTGGCTCAAAGAGTTTTTAAGTTATAGAACCTAGTATGTTGTCATCAACAGGGAGTGTTCATCAGAGACGATATTCATTGGTTTGTTTGTAGATCAAAGGGATTAAACGGAGACAAGGGTATCGTCAGAAATGCCCCAAGGAAGTATGATAGGACTGCTGCTGTTCTCTACACACATGAATGATTTGGCAGACAGGGTGAGCGGTAATCAGTGGTTGTTTGCTGGTGATGCTGTAGTGTACAGTAAGGTATCGAAGCTGAATAACTGTAGGAGGATACGAGATGACACAGACAAAATTTGTAGTTGGTGTGAATGGCAGCTAGTTGTATATATGCAAAAATGTAAGATAATGTGATAGAGTAGGAAAGACAAACCTGTAATGTTAGGATACAGCATTAGTAGTGTCCTGTCTGACAGACTTGTGTCATTCAAATATTTGGGCGTAATGTTGCAATGTGGTATGAAATGGACTGAGCATGTGAAGACTGTGGTAGGAAAGGTAGATGGTTGACTTACGTTTACTGGGAAAATTTGAGGAAAGTGTTTTTCATCTGTAAAGGAGGCCACATGCAGGACTCTAATGTGACCTATTCTTGAGTACTGCTAGAGTGTTTGGGATCCATATGAGGTGGGATTAAAGGAAGACATCGAAACAATTCAGAGGTGGGCTGCTAGATTTGTTACCAGTAGTTTCGAACAACTTGTCATTGTTTTGGAGATGCTTCAGGAATTCAAATGGGAATCCACGGAGGGAAGATGACGCTCTTTTCGAGGAGCACTATTGAGAAGGTGACTCCCGATCGATTCTACTCCTGTCAACATACTGTACATTGTGCATAATGACCATGAAGATATGAGAAATTAGGGCTCATATGGAGGCACACAGACAGTCGTTGTTGCCTCAAATCTATTCCGTGTGGAGCAGGAAAGGAAATGACTCATAGTGGTATGAGCGACCCACTGCCATACAGTGGCTTGCAAAGTATCTTTGTAGATGTAAACGTGGAATGCATTTTTTCATACCCTTCTGTGTCTGGAAGTTATGCAGGCACACAGTCACCGCTATTGTAAAAGAGCTTTACCAGCAGCACGTGGTGCTTCATGGATACAGTCATGTTGGGTGTCTCAAAACACAAACTTAGGGGCTGCTGTGTGTCCCGTTCTGTTGGAATGCTTACAGCACCATCTATTGGTCAAATTTTCGTTAATTTTCTTTTCTTCCATGACGTTTCTCCCTCCATCAATAATATGCTGTTCAAATTTGGCGTCATTATGAGCAGTTGTTCTCTTTCTACAGCATTGTGAAATGGGAGCTTTTAACTATGGACACCCTCTATACAAGGGGCTAAAAGAAGTCATAGGATAGCGACATGCAGGTATACAGATGGCGGTAGTATTGCGTACACAAGTTTTTAAAAGAGCAGTGCAGTGCATTGGCAGAGCTGTCATTTGTACTCAAGTGCTCCATGTGAAAAGACGTCCAACATGATTATGGCTGCACGATGGGATTTAATTACAGACTTTGAATCTGGAATGGTAAATGGACCTGGATGTGAACAACATTCCACTTCAGAAATCGTTAGAGATTTCAGTATTCCAAGGTCCACAGTGTCAAGAGTGTGCCGAGAATACCAAATTTCAGCCATTACTTCTCATCGTGGACAATGCAATGGCCAAAGGCCTTCACTTAATGACTGAGAGCAACAGCATTTGGGTAGAGTTGTCAGTGCTAACAAACAAGCAACACTGAGTGAAACATCCACAGAAATTAATGTGGGATGTACAAAAAAATATATCTGTTAGGACAATGCTGCGAAATTAGGCGTTAATGGGCTGTGGCAAAAGATGACTGACATGAGTGTTTTTGCTAACAGCACGACATGATGTGCAGCGCCTCTCCTGAGCTCACTACCATATTGGTTGGACCCTAGACAACTGGAAAACTGTGGCGTGATCAGATGAGTCCTGATTTCAATTGGTAAGAGCTGATGGTAGGGCTCGAGTGTGTCGCTGACCCTATGAAGCCATGGACCCAAGTTGTCAACAAGGTAACTTGCTAGCTGATGGTGGCTCCTTAATGGTGTGGGCTGTGTTTACATGGAACAGACAGGTTCCTCTGGTCCAGCTGAACCGGTCATTATCTGAAAATAGTTATGTTTGGCTATTTGGAGACCATTTGCAGCCATTTATGGACGTCATGTTCCCAAACGACGATGGAATTTTTGTGGATGACAATGCACCATGTCACCAGGCCACAATTGTTCGCAATTGATTTGAAGAACATTCTGGACTATTTGAACGAATCATTTGGCCATCCAGATCACTTTACATGAATACCATCGAACATTTGTGGGATATAATAATCAGGGGGTCAGTTTCTGCACAAAAATCTGCGCTGGCAACACTTTCGCAGTCATGGAGAGCTATAGAGGCAGCATGGCTTAACATTTATGTAGAGGACTTCCAACAACTTATTGAGTGCATGCCAAATCGATTTCCTGCACTATGCTGGTCTGAAGGAGGTCCGACACGATATTATTAAAGAAGTATCCCATGACGTTTGTCACCTCAGTACAAGACCCACATAAAAACAATATTTATAAGGGAATAAATACAGCCTGATCATCACTTGTGGTCCCCCCCACCCCCCTACGTAGCAAATTACGTCAGAATCAGCCGTATTTTTCTCCTCCAATAGAGATGACTTTTCACTTTAAAAAAAAAAGTTATGTAATGACAATCGGTTCACCACCTTATGTTCTTCCTTATACATAGTGTGGTTATCAGCTCTTTTAAATTATTGTAAAAGCTAAATCATATTTCACTTTCAGATATCTGACCTCTCTTAATGGAAGAATATTCAGTGTGAAAAATATCCAAGTTGTCGTGGGACATTTGTTATGTGTCACGAAAACAAATCAAAATGAGTGTGAAGTCGCAAAAGCACGAAATCTGCTATTATAACATGAGTGAGGGCGGCGAAAATTGATTAACTTCCCGACATTAATAGACGACGACACCGTTCCCTCACCGTTGACGACATCAAAACTTTGATTCAGAGAAAGTTTTGAATTTTATATCCCGTTCCGTTCCGTTGATACGTGTGAATGCCACCAACTGAAATGTATTGTTGAATATTTTAACGTTCCATTCCGCCCTTTCCGGTGCGTCAAGTTGAATGGAACTGTACCCGTGAAAAGACGTCCGCCTGCTTAGCTGGATTGTAACGGGCTCGTCTCCCATGCAAGCGGGCCCGGATTCGATTTCCGGCTGGATTGGAGATTTTCTTAGTTCGCGGAATGAGTGTTTTGTTGTTCTCATCATCATTTCATCCTCATCACCGACACACAAGTCGCCCCATGTGGCGTCGACTGAAATGCCAAAAATGCCATACCCTCATTTCATTTCCGTGAAACAACTTGACGCTTTATTGAGCTTTTTAACAGAATTAAGTACTTTTTAATACTACAAAGTGGTAGAATTAATCTTATTGTTTGGAATGTGTCGTTTCCAGAACAACTTGTCCATAAAGTCCCTCGCCATTTCATATAACGTAGTAAATTTACAACAGAAGTTGTTGGAGTTGCACTTTTCTTATTGATAACAATTTGAAACACATCGAGATTATTAAGCCACAGTTTAAATATATGAATTTACCGGACCTGAAAGACTTTTGAAAATGAAATCATGGAATTTAAAACGTGATGTACGCAATATACTTGGTCCCGAAGAGAAATGTAGTGTATTCTGTAAAATAATTATAGCTTACAATCCCCAAAGAAAAGTGTTGCAGAACAAATTTAATAAATTTGACACCTGTAATTTTTAATTTTTTTCACGATTTTTTGTCGATATACGCTGATCAACTGCCACTGTCGTAGATTTTATTAGTTATACTTTTGCTTCCAACTGATGTGTGGTAAGAAGATCCTCTAGGACGTGCAACAAGTTAGAAAACAATCCCTAATTTTTATTGATTTATTTATTCATCTGTGGAACAATAAATATTGTATGGATGTCGTCAGTTTACAACACATGAGCACACATTTACATTTACAATTAAACAGGTTTCTCATATTTTGTGTAGTTTTTATAACTAGTCATACACATATTTATAATTACATAATATTTTGGTGATAATGTCATATGTTGCTAATAATCTACATCTATGTTAAATATTCTTTTACAGTATAACAACTTTTACTTACTAAAAAGGTTTTAAGCTTTTGTCTGAAAGTGAGGGGCTCATTTATTTCTTTAATTTCTTGTGGTAATTTGTTGTACAGTTTTATCCCATTGTAAAATATACTTTTTTGCGTCTTTGCCTTGTTCTTTCTATCTAGATGGAGGTGGTGACAAGCTCTTGTTTCATGGTCATGTATTAGGCTGTTTGTGTTGTACATGTTGAGATTTTTTCTTAATGAACATTATGTTCTGAAAGATATACTCACAAGAAACAGTTAGAATTCCTAGCTTTCTAAATAATTCTAGACAGTGGGCCCTGTTGTTGCTATTGGCTATTATCCTTATGGCTCTTTTTTGTACTTTGAACACAGTTTGTATGTTACTGGCACTTGTTCCCCAAAACATGATCCCATAGCTGAGGACTGAGTGTAGATATCCGTAATTTGTTATTTTAAGACAGGTATTATTGCATACCGGTGCAAGGATTCTAAGAGCATAGCATGCTGTGGATAATTTCTTTGCCAAAATGTTGACATGGTTTGTCCATTTCAGTTGGCTGTCTACATTCATCCCTAAGAATTTGGTACTTGTTACACATTCTAATTCATTATTATTAACTTTTATTCTAGTGGCATTGTGTTTTTTGTTCAATTGGAAGTTAATATAGTTAGTTTTCTTTACATTTAGGGTTACTTTATTTTTTAATGACCAGTTGTGGACATCATTGAGAGCCTCGTTTGCTCTTTCTGACAGTTGTGTTGGATTTTCACCTGTTATTACTATGTTGCTGTCATCAGCAAAAAGTATTTTTTCGCCATGTCTGATACTTTGTGGGAAGTCGTTAATGTATATAAGAAACAATGTTGGGCCTAATACACTTCCCTGTCGGACGCCTATATTCACATTTTCTGGGTCAGACAGGTGTTTTATAACGGAATTGTTTGAAACTTGTGATATCTCAACTCGTTGAACTCTGTTTTCCAAGTATGATTTGAACCACTTCTTTGTCACACCTCTTATTCCTATTTGCCCTAATTTATGAAGTAAGATTTTGTGGTCAACTGTATCAAAGGCCTTGGACAAGTCTAAAAAGATACCACTTACATTTTCACCTTTGTCCAGTGCTTCTAAAATTACTTTAGTGAACTGTGCTATAGCATATTGTGTGCCTTTTCTGGGCCTAAAACCAAATTGGTCATTGGAAAGAAGATTATATTTATTCAGGTAATTTAGCAGTCTCTTTTTGACTAGTATTTCTATTATTTTAGAAATGATAGACAGTATAGAGATCGGCCTGTAGTTCTCTACATTTTCCACATCTCCATTTTTAAGGATAGGTATAACTTTTGCTTGTTTTAGGTACTCCGGAAAGTATCCAGATTCGAAAGATTCATTAATTATGTCTGTTAATGGGCCCTTTATGGAGTCTATACAATCTTTAATTACGCAGACTGGGATTTCATGAAGTCCTACTGAAGTTTTATTTTTTAGTTGGTGTACTACTAGTGCCACTTCCCTTTCTGTAGTTGGCAAGAGCACCATTGAGTTTGTTGGCTGGTTCTGAGTAGGTAAATCATACGTATCTGGAAATTTCTGCTGTAATTTTTTTGCAATACTACTGAAATATGAGTTTACAAAATCAGCTAATTCTTTAGGGTTACCTACTGGTACATCTTTGTTTTTAATATGTGAATTGAGGTCCTTTTTAGCAGAGTTAGATGTTTCCTGTTTGACGATGTTCCAGGCTGCTTTGCTCTTGTTTTCAGCTTCAAGTAATATTTTGTTGTTTGAAAGTTTTTTTGCGGCTAGCAACACCTTTCTGTAAACTTTCCTGTACTTTTTGTAGGATTGCAGAACTTCTGGGTTAGATTGATTATTTTTTATGGAGTTGAGATATCTGAGAGTTTCTGAGGATTTTTTGATACCTGTAGTCACCCACTGATTTCTCTTTGTAGTTTTAATTTGATATAGAGTTTTGGGAAACCTCTTCAAATCTGAGTTTAAAAATTGACATGAACTTGATAAATTTCTGATTTGCGTTGGTTTCTGCATAGACTTTGCATGGGGGCTTAATTAATTATAATGAAAATACTTTTTAAATTTTTAGTAGCTGTGTGTCCGATTACACTGTGTCTCGTAAACGGTTGGCCCTGACTAGTTTTAGTACGCAATCTGACTGCATAGAACAACAACAATGAATGAAATGAAAATTTCCTGTTAACACAATTAATTAATCAAGTCCCCAGCAACTATAAAACTAACGCAACGACAAGCACAAGAGTAACTATTCTGTGTGTGGAAGTATGACTCAACGTACACATCTGGCACGGTTCTTCTTCAATAAGGCAAGAAATTTTAAATATTATTTATACTGAAGTAATTAAAAAAATAGAAATACTATAATTGCGCAAGAAACCCAGAATTACACTCTAATACAAGAACACACGCCAGATGCTTTGTTGACTGAACCTGTAATGACGTTTTTTTTTTACCTTCGTTTATATTGATGAAAAGCACTCTAAACATTACAATCTCTCCACACTGACTCGCTAGTACCACATCTCAACAAGAACTTTTCAGTATCACATCTCAGCAAGCATTCTCTGCTACGAGTTCTCGACCAGCACTCTTCACTAGCACATCTCAACAAGCACTGACTACTACGAGCTCTCCCCAAGCACTGTGGAGGCGGCTGAATAATACTCTTTGGTGCAATCTCTGGCGCAGTGGCTCAGTGTAGCCACCTTTCATATGCCCCTCCTCCACAGGCCAGAATTTGATGGTATTTTTGCCAGCATTGGTGGTGAAAATACCACCAAATTCGTCCACAAAAATACAGACAAAAATAAAAGATTATATTAATACCTAAATATTACATAATTAGTTAAAATTTTGGCTTTGCACTGACCTTTCAATAACCTAATATATAAAATACAGTAGGCAATACAAATTCTTTCATACATGTGGCTTTACATAATAGTTTACACAATACACAAAAAATCAGTTTATACAAATGTTCACATAAAATACTTTTAATTATTAAAAAAAAAAAAACAAATAGTTGATAATTCCAGCCCAGCAATGGTCAACAGGTGCAAATACCAACAAGTGATATCATTTTAGTAAAAGCAGTTCCATTAGTGGCACTCAGCAATGTTGAGCAAGTACAGACAGCAAGAAGCAACATCAGTTCAGTAGAAGCAGTCCATCTGTGGCACCCAGCATTGTTGAACAGGTGCAGACACCAACAAGTGACATTATTTCAGTAGAAGCAGTTCATTAGTGGCAGCCAGCAATGTTGAATAGATGCAGACACCAACAAGTGACATTATTTCAGTAGAAGCAATCCATCAGTGACACCCAGCAATGTTGAGTAGGTGCAGACAGCAAGAAGTAACATCATTTCAGTAGAAACAGTTCTAACAGTGGCACCCAGCAATGTTGAGTAGGTGCAGACACCGACAAGTGACATCATGTCAGTAGAAGCAGTTCCATCTGTGGCACTCAGCAATGTTGAACAGGTGCAGACACCAACAAGTGACATTATGTCAGTAGAAACAGTCCCATTTGTGGCACCCAGTAATGTTGAACAGGTGCAGACACCAACAAGTGACATCATTTCAGTAGAAGCAGTCCATCAGTTGCACCTAGCAATGATCAGCAGGTCCAGAGAGCAGTCCATAATATTCACTATCACTAATCACACAGTTCATCAGCAGAAATTAAACATTTCTAAGTGGCACCCATTATATTGAAAAAGTGCAGGTAACAGTCCATAATATCCACTATCACTAATCACACAGTTCATCAGCAGAAATTAAACGTTTCTAAGTGGCACCCACTATGTTGAAGAAGTGCAGGTACAGTCCATAATATTCACCATCACTAATCAGTTCAGGCATGAACAATAGTTTGAATGCACATTCAAATGCTTTTACACACTAAACATATAAATTCTAATAAACACACAAATGATATCAGATAATTGTCATATTAACTATTACAAATACACAAATACCAGTAAACCTATAATATTTGTGTGTGTCAGTGCAAGCCACTACAAACAAATAAAATAAAATTTAGGAGATAGGTTGGGGCTAATTATTTGGGATTAGGAAACGAAAACACACAAAACACACTCACTCATCTTCATCCACATTAAGTGCTACTGTGTAATTGAATAGTGTTAACTGTGTAAATGTAATTCTGTCAAAATTTGATGTTCATCTTGTGTATCAAGTAGTAGTGGCAGCAATGTATAACAGTCAATAATAGTTAAGTCAACGTCATACTCATCATGTCAAGACCAATGTTTGCCAAGCCATATCAAAATGTACGGTTGCTGAACAACTGTCAGTGAGCCAAGATATGGAATTACTTCCTCTCTCCAAAAAAATATGTACTGCTTATTGATTTAACAAGTGTGTGTAGACAATCTTCCTTCCACTTGAGTGTTCTAGTCTGCTATCTTCATCCTCCTTGTTCCATATAGACCAATAAAAAAAAATATGCTCCTCTCTTACTTTACCTCTTATACACCAAAACTCCAATAATCATTAGCATCACATAATCTCAATACTTCAATAATACCTCTTATGTCGATACATATAAACCTTATCATTAATAGCATTTACCTTACCTCTTGTCCACAAAAACTCCAATAATCATCAACTTCACATAATCTCAATAATACCTCAATAATACCTCTTCAATACGTCGATACATATAAACCTTATCGCCAATATTATTTCACTTCCATAACAACTCTTTCCTCTAGTCAGTCTCCTCGAACAAGTGCAGATAAAATCCTAATGCAAACCTCATCGTCCCATACAATCCGAAGACACACTGTCAACACGCAACCTCTGTGTAATCCATCTGACCCAAATCTTCTACTCATTATGAATTATAAACAAAAGAAATGCATACATGACCTCTAACAGACTTAGTTCGAATAACTCTCAGTAATTAAGTACGATTACGGAGTGTGAATGATCATAATATTTCACAGTGTGTACACCACTTCAAGAATTATGGCAAACAGAAGCAAACATGTGGAGTATTTCTTGTGTTAAGTGTCACTTCCTATTTCAATTGCTCACGAAAATGCAGTGTAATAACTGTCAATGGTCTAAACCTAGTTTTGGTATGTCATGTCGTTAGCTTCCTTCTTATTAGCATAAATTTATACAGCTTCCATAAAACCTCAACTCATGTGACTTCTATGAAGTTTCTTGTACTAATGTCGTTCGTCGGATTATAGCAGTTCATTTTCTTATCTTAAAAATATAAGGCACTGAGCGTAAGCAAAACAAGCAATAGCGAGTAAATATACCAGTAGAGAACAGAATGTCAACAAGTGTATGCAGCACAATTCTTACAACGAGGCTCTACCAAGCGAACAATCTATAATTAATACAATAATGTGACCTAAACTCTATGTTCATACACAGTATATCAGCATTTCTATATACCAAATTAAAGAGTAGTTATGACAACAAAACAGAAATGTGTAAATATGCAATCCATACGCATAGCAGTAAACATATATCTTACATACTAAACAGGTCATTAGTATCATATCAGCATAAGCAAATAAATGTTCATATGTAATCTTAATAAGTAAACATGAAGGCGCATGCAAATAAATGACAAAGTGTAACTTACATACCTAACCACATCAGCACAATTAATCAGGTGACAATTATAATTTAAATAAATAAGCACAGCAGACACATAATAAAAAAAATATGACATCAGTGAAAAAGCAGTGCAGCCAAGCGATGCATAATATATACAAATAACAACCCTGTTCATTAATGAAACATTGACAAAAATCAGCAAATGTACGCAAGCACGTCGCTTCACAAGTAATTTCATAGAACATAAAATTTAGCACAAAGTATGAATCACGTAATCGCGAGCAGCAAATTACGTCTAAAGTACGTACCTAAGTGGAAATATGTTACCTGAAAAATGAACTCAATTAATAGTTACCCTTTTTAGTTTATTAGTTTCTTCTTGGAAATTACATTCTTTCTGAAATTTTCTCGATAGCAAGTCCTCCTAACGTCGGAGACACACAGAATTTAACTGAAGTTCTTAAATATTTTATAGAACCGTATCCTGAAAAATACTGAATGTTAATAACATAATTCATCAAGTCACTATAGCTTTATACTGAATTTAATCGGAGAAATTAGACTGTGTATTTGTTTACGGCTGTCAGTGCATTCGCACTGAGCGCTCGATCAGCTGTAGGCGCGTGACGTAGGAAGCAATTGTTTGCGGTCAACGACTGCCTTGTGCGGCGCGCAGACTTGACTGTTGCTTTGAGTATATGCCGCCGCCAAAACACAGCGCGGTACCCTTGTACTCTCTGCGTGTTTACATGTAGCTGTTAGTTTCTCACAAGTATGTCATTCCACAAAAATTTTAACGTTTGATATATGATGTATTCCCTTGGAGCGTCGTGATTTAAGAGTTTCTACTTCAACAGTGTTATCATGTATAATCTTACGAATTCTATATGGACCGTTATAAAGCAGAAAAAAAATTGCGACACAAGCCCTTTCCTTTGTGAGACAAACGGTGAGACTTAATTAACACCTTCTGACCAACTGACAAGATTTTTGAACGACCAGGACGCTTAGCTGATTTCTCTCTTCTAGCAGCCGCAGATGCAATATTTTGCAGAGCCATGTTCACAACTTCAGAATGCCGCAGTTTCCGTGAAGGCGGAAAAGGAACGATTTCAGAAATGCGATTTGTCGGTGCTTTGTTTTTTAATATCAGTATATGCGGTAAAGAAGTTGAGTCATTAGGAAGTCCATTCAGGATGTTTTGAAAAATATGAAGATACTGATCCCAAGTTCTGTGATTCTGATGACAATAAAGACGACACAATTTATTGATTTCCTTCATCCATCTGTCTGAAGCGTTAGATTGAGGGTGAAAAAGTGAAATGAAAATTGGTTTAATCTTACGAAGCCGTAGCATACGAAGCCAAATTTTAGAACGAAACTGTGATCCATTATCTGATATAACCTTATCAACATGACCAACTTCTTTAAGAAAATGTTTGATGAAAGCGTTAGATACTGAACGAGCTGTTGCTTTGCGTAAAGGTGTAAAACACACATATTTTGATGTCAACTCCACTGCTACGAAAATGTACGCAAAACCATTAGTAGAACGAACCACTGGACCGAACAAATCAACTGCAGCCATCTCCTTTAATTTCGCTGGAATGATAGGAAACAACGGTGCTCTGTGAGAAATTGTTGGCGGCTTAGCCTTTTGACATAATTTGCATTTGGCCAGAACAGATCGAATACGTTTTTCCATATTACTGAAGTAGCAATTTTCCCGTAATTTATGAAAGCATTTTCTGGGACCAAAGTGCGCATAACTGAAATGCGTTTACCAAATCAGCTTATTAACCCACTCATCAGGAATACAAACTAACCAAACAGAGTTGTCGACCGATTTTCGTTTAAAAAGAATGTCATTGCGAACTAAATAATGCTGTCTAATCGATACGCTTTCCTTTCTCCTCCACTTCTCCTTAATGTCCTTCCAGATTGGATCCTTATTTTGCTCCTTAGCGATGTCCTGGAGCGAAGACGAAATAAAGTTCTCAAACGAAACACCTTGAATAGACATCAAACAATAATTGTTTTCCTTGCAGTCCTCTTCAGCACTTTGTTTCAAACCCATAGGTGCACGTGATAAAGCATCAGCAACAATATTTGAAGAACCCTGTATGTAAACAATACTAAAGTCAAATTCTTGTAGGTACAGCGCCCATCGTGACAATCTTCCATGTGTTAATTTTGTTGACATAAGAAATTCCAGAGCTCGATGATCGGTGTAAACCTTAGTATGTCTGCCAAACAAAAATGTGCGAAATTTTGTGAAAGCCCAAACAACAGCCAAAGCTTCAAGTTCCGTAATCGAATAATTCTTTTCTGATTTAGAGAGAACACGACTTCCAAATGCAATAGTTTTCTGTACTACAACGCCGTTTTCTTCTATCTCTTGAAATAAATGTGCACCTAGGCCTTTGTATGATGAGTCCGTCGCCAAACAAAAATCTTTAGATAAATCCAGATGTGAAAGAAGTGGAGCAGCAACTAAAGCATCACGAAGCTGTTCAAATTCTGACTGAGCTTCCTTATCCCAACACCAATTAGATTTCTTTCCAGATAGTTCACATAAACGAGGTGTGGCCAAATTGTCCAATCTAACAAAGCGTCTAAGAAAATTACAGACACCAAGGAAACTACGAACATCACGTTTTGTAGTAGGAACAGCATAATTACGAATAGCGTCTAATTTTTCTGGATCAGGAAGAATACCTTCTGTAGAAATAATGTGATCGAGAAATTTCACTTGAGAACGACCAAATTCAGATTTTTCCAACTTCACTGTAATGCCAACTCTTGCAAAGATACGTAATAATGAATCCAAAATTTTGTTGTGTTCACTCCAAGAATGTTTAGCAATAAGAATGTCGTCAACATATGAAGTAATATTGTCACGAAGATAAACAGGTAAAATTTCATTTAAGCTACGAATGAATGCTGCTGAAGATACAGGAAGTCCAAACGGTAATTTCCGAAACTGGTAACAGTTACCAAAGGCTAAAAAGGCAGTATATTTTCTACAATCAGGGTGGAGTTCTATTTGCCAAAAACTTGCGCGCATATCAATCGTGGATAAAACTTTAATTCCAATGAAATGTTGAAGAAGTTCATCTAAATTTTGTGGGCGGTCAGTTTCAGGAATGATGATATTATTTATCTGTCTGGAATCCAGAACCAAACGAATTGACCCATCCTTTTTAAGAACAACGTGTAATGGGCTAGTATAAGGACTGGCTGCAGGCTCAATAATGCCCTGATCTAACATGTATTGAAGTTCATTCTTAACCTTGTCTCTGTAAGCCAAAGGAATTGCGTACGTTTTCCCCCGAAATGGTGTGTGTTCTTTTACTTTAAATAAATATTGTAAGCCTTGTATAGTTCCTGTGTGATGACTAAATACTGTAGCATGTGAAGTCAAAATGTGGTGCAGCTCTTCTCTTGCAACGTCATCTGGCACTTCAGCTTTCTTAACCTTTTCATTAATTAGTTCTTCGCTATTAATTATATCATCCATCGCGTCTCTGTATCTATTGTCATTGTCATGAATAAACACACTGTCGTCATAATGCTCAACGAAAACATCAGAAGTAAGAAACCTTAAACATTTTGTATCTGACTCAGATCTTGTTAAACACTCGAAAAATTTCAAACATTTCGGCATTCCGGCAACAGTCAAATTCACACTTCCTTCTTTAAAGTTCAAAATTGCCTTATGTGTGTTAAGAAACTCCATACCTAATATAATTTGTGTACTGAGTAATGGAACAATAATAAAATTAGCAGAAAATTCGTATCCTTGACAATTGAAATTTAGGTTGGTCTGTTGTTTGACTTCCACACTTTTTCCAGAAATCGCTCCTCGAATTGTAGTTTTAGAAACAGGTAACACAGGACAGGAAATAGTTCTTTAACATATACGAAAAACTGATTCACTAATGACATTCAATGGGCTCCCAGAATTGAACTTATTCTTACCCACACATACTTCAATAACAGGATGTAAAAACGCGTCTACATTATTTTCCTTTTCGTCTAACAAAATGTCTCTCATGTCTTCTAGGCGTACGTAGTGTAAAGTCGTAGCGTCATTACTTTCTGAACCGTCTACATTGCTGCCAGAAGCCGAAGCTGCAAGTCATTGTCGATTGTTTGCGTCACGTCTTTGATTATTCGCGTCATTTCGCGGATCAATTTCTACGATTTGCACTTGTCTCTCTGAAGTTCTGTCACGTGGAGGATGCCAATTAGGTCCCTCCTGTCTGTTAGATGCAAATTCTTGGTTGTGTCTGTTATTAAAATTTCTATTTTCCTGTCTGTCTGCATGACTACTCCTTGTATAATTTCTACTGTCACTTCTGAAATTATTGTTGTATCTACTACCCTGGTTATTTCTGTAGAAAGAATTTCTATTACTGTATGAATAATTTCTGTCTTTCTGATACCGATTACTGTTTCCATATGATTGATCATTCCGGTAGGAATTACCGTTATTATAACAGTCTGTGTAATTTCTGTTAGAACGTCTGTTATTGTCATAAGGCTGGTATCTATTGTCCTGTCTGTTACGTCTGTCATTCTCAAAATTACCCATATAACGCCCGTTCCGATCACGATCCCTTTTCTCTGAAAATCTATTGTAATTAGTGTTACTGAAAAAATTACAAGAAGTCCCGTCGTCGTTGTCATACTCAAGTTCTTGTAGCAAAGTCTTAAAAGTCTCAATGTCGTCTTTACATCTTCCGGCTAAAGCAATTTGTCTTATGGATTGTGGCAGCTTGGTTAAACAAATGCGAATTAATTCAGTCGGGCTATAAGGGTTGGAAAGGAACTGATTCTTTCGAATCATGTCTTCAAAATATTCTGCTGGCGTGCGGAACTCAGACTGTTTGAAATTACGCTGCATAATAAGACTGTGTTTGACTCTGTCTTGCGTGTTTTCGGACCAATACGCCGATAGAAATGCATGATAAAAATCATTTAGATTATTACAATCTCTAATAAGTGCACGCATGCGCGTCGCCGGTTCGTTTTCTAAATATCCACACATAAATTCCAGTTTGTGACTTAGTGGCCAATTTGGTGGAAGTGCGTACATAAGTTGATCTAGCCATGAACATGGATGTATGTCATTCTTAGAATTACGAAAGATCTTAAATTTCCGAACAGTCAAAAAGTGTTTATAGTCAAAGTTTTCTCCTCGTGGCGACAAAGACCTACTGCGTCTGTCCCAGTCCCAATGTCGATTATTGTCAAGTTCGCGCGCCTGGCGCTCTCTTGTTGCATCTCGTAAATGAAACAAATTATTTTCTTCAAAGCCCTCTGCTATCCGTGATTCTAAATTTCTTCTGCTGTCTTTTCCTACGATTTCGCCTTCAATTTGTTTGACTTGGTTTCGTAATGCCTCAACTTCCCTTTTAACGCGTTCATTAAATTTTCCCTGATTTTCAACAAGTTTATTTATGTTCTGGTATTCTTCGGTTTCTGCAAATGGCAATGGTGCTGTATCATCCGAATCTCTGTCCCCAGGTAAACTAAGATTTGACAATTTATCTGAAATCTCCTCAACTCTTTCCGATAAGTCACCTAATTGTTCTTTCTGTTTATTTACGTCTTCCGTAAGTGTCGCGACTCGGGTTTCAGTATTGACACATTTGGTAGTTAGCTGTTCATATTGTTGTGTTAGGTTATTTAATCTATCTTTTGGTACGGATTCCTCGATTCTCTCAAATATTTCTTCCTTATCTTTTGCACGTTGTAAATTTAACTCTGAAAATGTCTGTACTATCACGCGATCTCTTTCTTCCTGTTCTCTATCCTGTTCCCTTTGTCTAATCTCTACTGCAACTAATCTATTATTGTGAGCATTCAAAATCAGTTGTACTTCTTCTCTGATTTCTTTCTTTAATTCATCTTTCATATTTTTGAAACATGTCCCTATTCGTGAATCTAACCGTGTTTCCAAAGTTCCCATCTCTGTTTTGAATTCAGATCCAAACCGTGTTTCCATTGTTCCCATATCAGTTTTAATTGTTCCTATCTCAGTTTTAATTGTTCCTATCTCTGTTTTAAATTCAGATCGAAACTGCTCCATTGTTCCCCTATCTGTTTTTAATTCAGATCGTAACTGTGATCCCAAATTTAATATTGCACTCATCAACTGCTCCGTATGAACTAGTTCAAAATTCCTTTCGCCCCTAACATTTCCCACAAAACCAGCTTCCTTCGTCATAGCTGTAAGGCCATCTGTGTTCGATACTATTACAGAATCTTCTGTCGTTAATCTCGTATTCTGTGAATTTTCTGATTGAGAAAAATTTTGAAATGGTTCCGGACTATTTTCCCGACTTATTACATTGTTTTCCACTTCATTATCCATCATACTGTTTTCCTCTGTTGGCGAGTTCGCCATGTTAACAATTTCGTTATTCTCACTATTCATCATTTTTGCCTTTTTCATTGATCGCGTAATCATTTACAAAATATACAAAACTCGTCACTGTACGAAAATTACACACAATGCCTACTTATCTCCAACAATACCATTTACATGAAATGTCTCCCTCAAACACGATTAACGAACAATTGAAATAATTGCACTAAATTGTCAAACGCGTAGACAAGACAACAAATTTAAATTTTGAAAAATACCATTAGAAGAATGCCAATTACCAAATCTACACATGCAAAATAGACTACAATTACTAAACTAGAAATTACTACAACAATACTACTGTCTACTATTTTTACAATCAGAAGAATTCCAAGGGACGATCCGAAGCAGCGGTCGCCACGTGCATGAGGGCTTAATTATTTAGTTTCAAAATAATTTTTTTAATTTTGGTGGCTGTATGTCCGATTACGCTGTGTCTCGTAAACGGTTGGCCCTGACTAGTTTTAGTACGCAATCTGACTGCATAGAACAACAACAATGAATGAAATGAAAATTTCCTGTTAACACAATTAATTAATTAAGTCCCCAGCAACTATAAAACCAATGTAACAACAAGCACAAGAGTAACTGTTCTGTGTGTGGAAGTATGACTCAACGTACACATCTGGCACGGTTCTTCTTCAATAAGGCAAGAAATTTTAAATATCATTTATACTGAAGTAATTAAAAAAATAGAAATACTATAATTGCGCACGAAACCCAGAATTACACTCTAATACAAGAACACACGGCAGATGCTTTGTTGACTGAACCTGTAATGACGCATTATTCAGGTCACTGAAATAATGAGAGAGAAAAGAAAAAATTTGTTTTTTTTACCTTCGTTTATATTGATGAAAAGCACTCTAAACATTACAATCTCTCCACACCGACTCGCTAGTACCACATCTCAACAAGAACTTTTCAGTATCACATCTCAGCAAGCATTCTCTGCTACGAGTTCTCGACCAGCACTCTTCACGAGCACATCTCAACAAGCACTGACTACTACGAGCTCTCCCCAAGCACTGAGGAGGCGGCTGAATAATACTCTTTGGCGCAATCTCTGGCGCAGTGGCTCAGTGTAGCCACCTTTCAACTTCCCTCCAATCTTCAAATTCTAGCTGGGATTTAAACTGATGCAGGGCTGATTTGGAAAACATTCTTTTGTATGTACAAAGTTTAGGAGGAGTTTCTACATGAATGTTAGTTTTTAAGATCTGGCAGAGGTGGTCTGCTAGGCCCAGGTTTTGGACAACAATATGACATTTTTTACTATCAATATCTGTAGCTACATGATCTATAGATGAGGGGGATTCTTTCGTTATTCTAGTTGGACAATTAACAAGGGAGGATATTCCATAACAGCTTAGAATATTCACATATATGTTGCTAGCCTTATCAGGCTTCATCATATTAATGTTTAAGTCACCACAGATAATTACATTTGCTTTTGGTCCAGAAACCTTGTCTAAGCTTTGATTCAGTTTTGAGAAGAATATATCAATGTCTCCACTAGGAGAGCGGTACACACAAAATATGACTAATTTTTTTGCTATGCCAGGTCCTATTATTTCAACAGCGGAAAGTTCGAAATGTTTGTCTTCACCTAGATCTAAAAGATCATATATTACTTTAAATGACATACCTTTTTTTTACATAGATACATGAACCTCCACCATTCATTGAGATTCTGCTATAGTAACATGCAAGGTCAAATGAGGCTAATGCAATGTGTTCAATTTGCTTCCCTTTGCACCAGTGTTCAGTGATACACAAAATTTGGCTATCAAATTTTTCCAATTCTACTTCTAGCTGTTGTGCTTTGTTCTTTATGGCTTGAATGTTTTGGTGAAACACTGTTAGGCATTTGTTTTCACTTATCTTGGTGGCGCCTTACCCTTTAGACCTGATGCTAAAAAATCCTTCAGATGAGCTGGTGGCATGGTTATTCTTCTGTTGATGACAGTGGAGGTGAGTCTGTTGCCGGTTTGACTTGGAAGTTGGTGTATCTGAAGGTATCTGCCTTATGTTAGTCTTGTAACTGAGGCCGGGTACCAAAAATCCTGCAGAGTTGAAAGTTTCCTGGTTCTTGTGCTTCTTCTGTTTGCTTCTGTTACTGCTGATGATGGTGAAGCTGGTGAAAAGTCTTTCACTGTTGAAGACTGAGGAGCGGCCAATACTGATGAAAGGTCATTGGCTGTTAGCACATCAGGCGTTTTTTTTTCTTGTTATGATGCAGTTGCGTAGTATGTAGCTGCTTCTGCTGAACCTGCTTTGGAAACTTCTGTCCTAGTTGAATCATTTATCTCAGCTGTTTTTGACGAAAGTGGAGATTCTAGTGCTGGACCTGTTGTCAGTGATTCAGTTTCGTTTCCTTGTTGGAAATTTTCAGTTGCTGTGTTTGGTGGTGGAAGTGGTATGGTCGTGCTATTCTTGTCCTTAACTGCCTTCACTGCATTAAGGATTTCTCGACTAATGAATGATTTTCCGAGTTTATTTCTGTGAAGCCCATGCCTTGTAAAATGACTTCTCTCTGCGGATGGTACGTCCACATATGTGGCATTTGGGAGGCTTCGGCAGATTTTCTCAAATTTCCTATTAGTAACTGTGATTTCTTTGTTGACACAGGATTCTTCTATAAGATCATGTCTTTGTGGGATACTGGCAATGAAGAAGTTAACATCTGTAAGTTTCTGTAATGTACTTCTTAGAGCTCTTGTGGCGAGTTTGCCCTCGTTCCTATAAACATCATTAGCACCTCCTATTATTAGACAGTTGCTTCCAAGCTTCAAAGAATGTTCACAGTCTTTTAAAACTTCACGCAAAGGGGCACCCGATTTCGTTATTCCACTAACCTTGAATATAGTTTGCATGTTACACAAAATGTCGGCTAAGCCCTTTCCATGACTGTCTGAAAGTATGAAAATATCTTCTTTTTTCTTCTTACCTGTATTGGTAGATACAGATGGGACTAATGACATCGCTGTTTGGTCCCCTCCCCCAAATCATTCAACCAGCCAACACAATTAGAACAGGTATGCAAAGGTCTTCCACAGATCCCTAATGAAATTCCCATTGCGGATGTGGAATCTTTCCAACTTAAGCGTATTTACATTTAAAATAATATTCAATACACTTAGGTGCATTTTTCATAATTCTCAGGCTATTTATAGCCACATACAAAAAGAACTTTTTTCAGTACTTATTTACAATGTACATATTACTGCGCAAAATGTGTACAGAAGTCAGATTGTACGCAATATTCACGTTCTGTGATGTTATTAACATACACGCATCAATCTGTTCTGCTAAGAAATTCATGAGTGGAGGACTAAGTGTTGGCCACCAATAAATCCTTTAAATTCTTCTGAAACTAAATTTTATTATTAGGCAAACTTTTTATGGCTGCTGGCATGTTATTGATAATATGTATTGCTAAATACTAGACATATTTCTGAACCAAAGTAAGTGATAAATCTTTGTGAAAGTTATTCTTATTTCCTGAATTTATTCCATGAACACACCTGTTGGTTTCAAGAAAAGATTAGCAGTTATTTTTCCATAGCAGAATTTCACGACATGTTCGAAGTTTCTTGGTAAATAACCACTCGACTGTAGCGGCGTCGATGGAGCAAATATTCCAACTAGGATTGCAAGTCAAAAGTAGGAAAATTCAGGCAGAAGGTAGCACTTAATGTATTAAGCAGGCCATTCTTACTAATGTTCGTCAGTTTTTATCCTCACACCAAAACTAAACTACAAACACTGAACAACAGTAAATAAAACCACTTCTTGTTATGAATACGTGGCTGTGGAATAACTGGCATTTAAACCTACTGTTTTGTTGCTCTTTTGTGTATTTTACACATATTGGCTTTGGCTAACAAGAATAACAATATGACATAAAAAGTAAAACTGTAAAAGTAAACCAAAAACATCGGGACTTGAGGGAATCCCGTCATACTCATGCAGGGACAGGGTGCATTTGTAGTAAAGCAGCAAAGTGCCCTGCGAAATCGGGATTGGTGACAACCCTAAATTCCCTACTATTATAAAATTTATATTTCTAATTCGATTTGAGGAAAGAGGGAAGAACGAGGTTCTTTGTTCTCTGGATTCAACCGACCGAGACAGAAAAAAATAAATAAAAGAATCAGAATGCACCTAAGATAAACCTGAATAAATCAACCCAGAACGCACAAATATTTGATTTTTCTGGAGGGGGGGGGGGGGGGGGGGGCTAACAATAAATTTCCATGGATTTTTCGTCTTCTCCGAAGTCATTTGTTTTTGTTAGTTTATCCTGGTACGACAAGAGGAAGAACAGAAGTAATGTACAGTGCTTGCCATGGAGTCAGAAGACAATACTGCCGTGCAGATAAATGTTATTGGTCTAATCACTTCGGTGGAATATCAGAAAGCCAAATTATGTGTCGAGGTAAGTATATAAAGTTTGCGAAATCTGAAAATGTTAAAAGCTGTCTGTCAGGCTCTTGATCCTTTGTTGTCACATTCTTCAATATAGTCGTTTATATGTTTACAAGCAACATTTAATATTAACGACCACATTTCCAAACAAATAAGTAAACAAAAAGTGTGCTTAGTTTTTGAATTAGTGATATCAGTCGCGGTAATTTAATCCCTGAGCAGACCGTGTAGCACCCTGTTCCAATCCAAACGGCGTAAGAATGGGCAAAGTTCACCAAGAATGCGAGTTACTGTACAATATATATAGTAGTGTATGCCAGTGGCACACAGCTTCGAAAAGCGCGTGAGACTATGGGCAATATTACTGTCTGACGAATATTTGATTTCGATTAAATTAGGCCTGTCACGCTTCTGCCATCACTCTTTAAAAATGCATTTATAGGTTTATCGGGGTTAATAACGTGCACTTACGTTTTGGTTAACTTTATTTTGGGATCTGTGCTATCAGTGAGACATTGTGTAATTGAAGTTCGTGACAGAATAGTTCGATCAATACTCCACCGGCACGAGGGCACTTGTTTGTCCCAAGAAGTAAGCCGTCCCAGCACGTCCCGGATCTGTCCAGGAGAATAACCCTGACCAGTCCTCGTGATTTGTAGTCAGATGGTGACTAATCGTGGACTCCTATTACTTTTTATAAGATAACACAGTGAAAGAGACAGAGCTACATGCTTCCATGCAAATGTTTGTAGCTCATCTGTTCAAAAGACTGTACACTATAGTGTTTAGAACATGGAAAATAGTTGGTAGCATACAGTAACATTATTGCGCAATTCAAAATTGTTTTATTTAATAACTTCTGTTTCTTTAGCGTCTACATCGCCATCTTCCTTACCTCTTCTCAAAACCTGTTATTCGTGGTATGCTCGAGTTTGACTGGGAGGAATTCATCATGAAGCAGAGGCGCGTAAGTAAAAACGAACATAAGAGCTATATTTTTGAATTATTTGGTAACATAAAATTACTACATAATGTTTAGAGACGGGATTACAAGGTTGTGCTTAATAAATTTGGAAGTACCATACCGTTATTTCGGATAAAGTCTAGTGTCCTATTCTACTCGTCGGCTATGAGCGATGGCGTCACACCTAAGGCAAAGATGCAACGAATAGCAATTTATAAAAGCAACGGATCGTACACGTAAATGAATGTAGCATAACGATAATCAATCACAGTTCACGCAGTTATTTACTTAGTCATGAATTATGTCGAAACGAATTGAAGATAACAGAAAAACTGAGAGCAAGAATTAAAAGCAAATTTTCATGTGTGATAAGAAGTTTTCTCGTAATTTATGCTAGTAGAAAACAAGACAGAACCTTTAAATTGCATTACAGCAAAGAGCATGGTAAAGTCATACCGTTATAAAATAGCGTTAAGTTTGCTATTAATTATTGAATCTAATGTAAGAAGGCAGGAAAGTCGGGATTTTGGGCGGGGAGAAACTAAAATGTAACAGAAAAACAGGGAAAATGAAATGGCATCAAATACGAAACAGTAGGATGAAATAAGGGGGAACCGAGACGCAATTCTAAAAGAAAAGTCAATACACAATTAACGAATATCTACAAAAGGTAATGAATATTGTAATCGATAGCTAAAACGAACCTACGTAAGTAAATTCCAGTTACCGATTTCAACCGCTCCATGATTCATATGTAAATTACTTTTACAGGAGTTGTATGCACTGAAACGTAATAGCATTTCTAATTACTCTCTAAAACTACTGCGGTGTATAGCAAAAACTGGAATCGGTAACTAGAACTGAGCTTCTATTCAAGTCGATTCCAGTTACCGATTCCAATATTAGTAACTTTTTTTGCAGTGGTTCAGAGAGCAATTACAAGTGCAGAAATTCCGTTAGCATACATTTTAGTGCACACACCTACTGAAAAAACTAATTAATGCATCACTGAATGGCTGGAATCAGTAACTAGAATTGACCTGTATAGGAGGTCAGTTCTAGATATCGAATCCAACTATTCGGTGGTTCACAATTTTGGACTTTTTGCAGTAGATCTATGGACTAGGTTTTTATATGATATCTAGATTTCTTACTGATATTAGAGCTACTACGAAAAGATAATTAATATTGTAGGTACAGCTTCCAAATTTTTCTCCTTTTCAAAGTAGTGAAGAGAGTAGTAGGGGAAGGTGGGGGAATTACACGCATGTGGGTAATCCTATGCAGGCTGATATACGCTGTTTCAATGGCGCAAGCTGTTCCAAGTTGGTGCTACACCCTGCCGGCAGGAGTAACAACTACTATGCGGCTTATGCCAACCATTTTCCAGTGGCGTTTTTGGAACAGTGAAGTATTGTTTATTTTTGACGCGTCTCATGTAATTTTGGACAGCTGTATTTTGCAAGGTAAGTGCTACTATAAGTTGCTTTAATGTAATTGTTGCATATCAACTACTAACCCTAGATGAAACCTTTAATTTAATTGTAGATTTGTCCCACTATTTGAATTAGGTGTATTACCCACTGTGGGTAATGCCACGCAGCTGTTGAAGTGCGTGGTATTCCCCCTTGCAGGTTATATTTTAAATACTAAAGAGGTTTTTTTAAATATAATTTCAGATGGGTAGATATTATAAAAGACAAACCCAGAAAGCAAATTGGACGCAAGAGGAACTTTGTAAGGCTGTTTATGCCATGAAATCTGGAAGAAAAATAAGAGAAGTATCAAGAGCTTTCGGGATTTATGAAGTTACTCTGCGAACGAGAATGAACGTTAAAAATACCGAGGGTCCAAAACTTGGACGAAACTCAACATTTTCGACAGAACAGGAAAATAAGATTAGGGATCATGTTATTACAATGGCCAAGCTGTTCTATGGCATTAAATGCATCCAGCTGCAAAAGATTGCATCTGAGTATGCAGAGGCTAACAACATTGCAAACAATTTTGATAAGTCATCTAGGTCAGTTGGAAAGGATTGGATAGCTCTATTTTTAAAAAGAAACCGAAGTATCACCATGAGAAAACCTGAAGCAACTAGCATTAACAGAATACAGGCATTTAATGAAGAAGAGGTTAATGCATATTTTAAAAACCTAGAACAAATCTTTGAAAAATATGAATTTAAAGAGGGGCGAGTGTTCAACGCCAATGAAACGGACATAAATACTGTACAAAAGCCCGAGAGAATTTTGGCTCCTAAAGGTGTTAAGCAAATAGTTGGGGCCACGTCTTGGGAAAGGGGGAAAAACGTGACTGTGATATTTTGTTTCAGTGCTGCTGGTACCTACATCCTCCCTATGTTTATCCTCCCCAGGAAGACTAAAGGTGGACCAGTTGGAGCAATATATGGTTGTTCCGTCAATGGCTGGTCCAATGAGTCATTATTTTTCGAATGGATCCAACATTTTCAGAACAATGTAAAATCAACTATTGATGACCCTGTCATGCTGATTTTAGATAATCACAGCAGCCACATTTCACTTGATATTTTTGAATTTTGTAAAAAACATTCTATTGTCACAGTGACCATACCTCCACACAATTCTCACAAGCTTCAACCACTATGTTACATTCTTTTCTGGTTTGAAATCAGCCTTCAATCGTGAATGTGACATGTATATGAAGTCACAGATGAATCAAAAAATTACACCATATGAGTTAGCAGAATTTTTTAATAAGGCATATATTAAGGTCGCTACCATGGACAAAGGGCTGTCAGGGTTTAAGGCATGTGGGATTTGTCCTTTCAATCCAAACAAATTTCAGCATAACGACTTACTACAGTGTGAGATCTTCAGAGATGTTGTCCTTGAAGATGAAGAGGTTCTGAATGCAACAAATGGAAATGAAGTGGTTGCAACTACAAACATATCCCCAAAAGGAGTCAAGAACATTTTCCTGGATCTTCAGCAGAAAATATTCCACTTCTAGCAGGCCTAGAAGAGGTCACAACAACATCAACTAAAAGTGCATGTGTCAAGCACGTTAGTGTATTTGACATATCTCCTGTTACAAAACAAAAAACAAGTTCTTCCTAAGACGAAACAAGCCAAGGGAAAGCCTAAGGGAAAGTCAGTGATACTTACAGCAACTCCAGAGAAGAATAAACTGCTAATGGAGTTATCAATAGAGAAACAAAAAGAAGCCAAAGAAAAGAAAGCCGAAGGAAACAAGAAATCTTAAGGATAAAGCAGATAAGTGCAGAAATCTGCAACTTAAAAAAGTCTCGAAGAAGGAACAGACATTATATAAGAAGAAACACCACCAAGAAAGTGAAAGTAGCAGCGAGGATGACCTAAATCTGGACTTGCAGAACATTTGGGATGATGATGAAATGGATGATATTGAGCCATTGGCGATTTCAGAAGATGTCTGTTTAGTTTGTGGAGAGTTTGGGAAAAAGGAAAACTATGGTACCGGTATATTTCTTGTAGCAGATGGAGTCATGAAGAATGTAGTGGCTGGAACACTCCAAAAGGTTACAAGTGCGATATTTGCTGTGTGAGAAAATGAACTCTTTTCACACCAATAAAAATGTAAAAAACGAAAATTATAAGAGATGTTTGTAGAATCACATTATTTAGTTCTTAAATATACTGTTTACTATTTGTAGTAACTAATAAGAAAATAAAAGTAGCAAGTATTGCACATTTTTATGGTTTGTTTGTTTTACGTGTTATTACCCACTACTTTGCTTGTCATTACCCCCAGGGGTGGGGAATACCACGCATTTGCACTTTTTTTAATGTTCAAAATTAAGATACTGTTTATAACTATTTACAGACGATTGGAATATGTGGAGAAATGTCCATTGTATGGTATGTACTTATTTTCGTAGGTTTTAATGACGTAAGGAATGGTTCACATCGATTTTTCCTCAGGTGCGTGTATTTCCCCCACTCTCCCCTACATTTGTAGAAATCCTGTAACACTTTCGTGCAAACACTTGACGTTAAAACGGTCTAAATAACGAACTGGGGGTGGTTGGAGTCGGTAGCTAGAATTAACCTATATAGGTCAATTCTAGCTACCGATTCCAATGTTTGCTAGACCCAACACTTGGGAATTCTCGTTTCTTATATACTAGTCTCGTTAGATTTAATAATTATTATTAAAAGTTAATTTTATTTCACAGTATTATGAATTCATCATGCGCTATACTGTAATGTATTTAAAGGTTCTCGGCTTTTCTTACTTGCATAAATTACGGTAATAATTTATTTTGGGCATATCCGTTTGTTTACGAAAATTATCAGTTGCTTTCAAAAATCGCCACTATGTAGGCTTTCTGCCTTAGATATGACGTCATTGCGCAAAACCGAGGAGTGGAATCGTACGCTAGAATGGACCCCCATTCATTCGAAACATCCGATTCTATGTCGATGTAGTTCGATCTTTCCATTTAATGTACCATACTTACGTGTTTTGGGTTTCCGAGAAAAAACTGTAAAAATAAGCTACAAAGTGTAATACATGATAAAAGAGATGCAAAAACTTCGTTCATACCTCCGAACAGAGGCGGCTCGTAACCAAGAGGATGGTGGTGCACTTTGCTCAAGAAGAAAACATCAATAAAAGAGAGAAAATCAGTACAATGCCCATGTTTTTGTAATGCCTGAGAAAAACAGACCGTTCGCACATGTCACTCCTGCATCTACTCATAATAAAAACAAAAGGTGTACACAGAAAAAAGTATTACTTTTGCAGAATAAAAGGAATTAACTGCAGCTCTATGTACTCAAGAAGTGGTAGGCATGCCTTACTAACATTTTTCAGCAGAACTGTTTTGTTTGACATATGTTGTTGTAGTAGTAGTTGTTGTTGTGGTCTTCAGTCCTGAGACTGGTTTGATGCAGCTCTCCATGCTACTCTATCCTGTGCAAGATTCTTCATCTCCCAGTATCTACTGCAGCCTACATCCTTCTGAATCTGCTTAGTGTATTCATCTCTTGGTCTCCCTCTACGATTTTTACCCTCCACGCTGCCCTCCAGTACTAAATTGGTGATCCCTTGATGCCTCAGAACATGTCCTACCAACCGATCCCTTCTTCTAGCCAAGTTGTGCCACAAACTCCTGTTCTCCCCAATTCTATTCAATACCCCCTCATTAGTTATGTGATCTACCCATCTAATCTTCAGCATTCTTCTGTGGCACCACATTTCAAAAGCTTCTGTTCTCTTCTTGTCTAAACTATTTATCGTCCATGTTTCACTTCCATATATGGCTACACTCCACACAAATACTTTCAGAAACGACTTCCTGACACTTAAATCAATACTCGATGTTAACAAATTTCTCTTCTTCAGGAACGCTTTCCTTGCCATTGCCAGTCTACTTTTTATATCCTCTCTACTTCGACCATCATCAGTTATTTTGCTCCCCAAATAGCAAAACTCATTTACTACTTTAAGTGTCTCATTTCCTAATCTAATTCCCTCAGCATCACCTGACTTAATTCGACTATATTCCATTATCCTTGTTTTGTTTTTGTTGATGTTCATCTTATATCCTCCTTTCAAGACACTGTCCATTCCATTCAACTGCTCTTCCAAGTCCTTTGCTGTCTCTGACAGAATTACAATGTCATCGGCGAACCTCAAAGTTTTTATTTCTTCTCCATGGATTTTAATACCTACTCCAAACTTTTCTTTTGTTTCCTTTACTGCTTGCTCAATATACAGATTGAATAGCATCGGGGAGAGGCTCTCAACACCTGTTTTCTTTGGGACTGGAATTATTATATTCATCTTGAAGTCTGAGGGAATTTCGCCTGTCTCATACATCTTGCTTACCAGATGGTAGAGTTTTGTCAGGACTGGCTCTCCCAAGGCTGTCAGTAGGTCTAATGGAATGTTGTCTACTCCCGGAGCCTTGTTTCGACTTAGGTCTTTCAGTGCTCTATCAAACTCTTCACGCAGTATCATAATTCCCATTTCATCTTCATCTACCTCCTCTTCCATTTCCATAATATTGTCCTCAGGAACATCGCCCCTGTATAGACCCTCTATATACTTCTTCCACCTTTCTGTTTTCCCTTCTTTGCTTACAACTGGGTTTCCATCTGAGCTCTTGATATTCATGCAAGTGGTTCCCTTTTCTCCAAAGGTCTCTTTGATTTTCCTGTAGGCAGTATCTATCTTACCCCTAATCATACATGCATCTACAGCCTTACATTTGTCCTCTAGCCATGCCTGCTTAGCCATTTTGCACTTCCTGTCGATTTCATTTTTGAGACGTTTGTATTCCTTTTTGCCTGCTTCACTTACTGCATTTTTGTATTTTCTCTTTTCATCAATTAAATTCAGTATCTCTTCTGTTACCCAAGGATTTCTACTAGCCCTCGTCTTTTTACCTACTTGATCTTCTGCTGCCTTCACTATTTCATTCCTCAAAGCTACCCATTCTCCATCTACTGTATTTCTTTCCCCCATTCCTGTCAATAGTTCCCTTATGCTCTCCGTGAAACTCTGTACAACCTCTGGTTCTTTCAGTTTATCCAGGTACCATCTCCTTAAATTCCCACCTTTTTGCAGTTTTTTCAGTTTTAATCTGCAGGTCATAACCAATAGATTGTGGTCAGAGTCCACATCTGCCCCTGGAAATGTCTTACAATTTAAAATCTGGTTCCTAAATCTCTGTCTTACCATTATATAATCTATCTGATACCTTTTAGTATCTCCAGGGTTCTCCCATGTATACAATCTTCTTTCATGATTCTTGAACCAAGTGTTAGCTATGGTTAAGTTATGCTCTGTGCAAAATTCTACCAGGCGGCTTCCTCTTTCATTTCTTAGCCCCAATCCATATTCACCTACTACGTTTCCTTCTCTTCCTTTTCCTACTATCGAATTCCAGTCACCCATGACTATTACATTTTCGTATCCCTTCACTACCTGAATAATTTCTTTTATCTCATCATACATTTCATCAATTTCTTCATCATCTGCAGAGCTAGTTGGCATATAAACTTGTACTACTGTAGTAGAAACTTCCTGGCAGATTGAAACTGTGTGCCGGACCGAGACTCGAACTCGGGACATTTGCCTTTCGGGGGCAAGTGCTCTACCAACTGAGCTACCCAAGCACGACTCACGCCCTGTCCTCACAGCTTTACTTCCGACAGTACCTCGTCTCCTACTTTCCAAACTTTACAGGAGCTCTCCTGCGAACCATGAAGAACTAGCACTCCTGAATGAAAGGATATTGCGGAGACATGGCTTAGCCACAGCCTGGGGGATATTTCCAGAATGAGATTTTCACTCTGCAGCAGAGTGTGCGCTGATATGAAACTTCCTGGCAGATTAAAACTGTGTGCCGGACCGAGATTCGAACTCGGGACCTTTGCCTTTCGCGGGCAAGTGCTATACCAACTGAGCTACCCAAGCACGACTCACGCCCTGTCCTCACAGCTTTACTTCCGACAGTACCTCGTCTCCTACTTTCCAAACTTTACAGAAGCTCTCCTGCGAACCATGAAGAACTAGCACTCCTGAATGAAAGGATATTGCGGAGACATGGCTTAGCCACAGCCTGGGGGATATTTCCAGAATGAGATTTTCACTCTGCAGCGGAGTGTGCGCTGATATGAAACTTCCTGGCAGATTAAAACTGTGTGCCGGACCGAGACTCGAACTCAGGACCTTTGCCTTTCGCGGACAAGTGCTCTACCAACTGAGCTACCCAATCACGACTCATGCCCCGTCCTCACAGCTTTACTTCTGCCAGTACCTCGTCTCCTACTTTCCAAACTAGAGCAAGCTGCCCCTCTTCCTGAACCACACGTTTGTCTGGCCTCTCAACCGATACCCCTCCATTGTGGCTGCACCTACGGTACGGCTATCTGTATCGTTGAGGCACGCAAGCCTCCCCACCAATGACAAGGTCCATGGTTCATGGGGCGGAGGGACTGATGTTAACACAGTTTGATTTTATCGCTGAATTTGGATGTGGTGGTGATCACTTGTACAGGAACTCTATCCTCCTTTCCTTCATATTTGCTAACCTTTCAATCGGTCTTTGATTGAAGTCTGCAATTCGTAAAATGAAGTCTCATTCAATAGAGAGCGTTGATAGTCTTTCTTGGTCCATACTATTCCGCAACAAGGTTTTGAAGCGTTTCTGCGAAGAAAAACAACGTTCTGCTTCTGATGTGGTCATTGGAATTGTAATTATCACTTTCAGGAGCTTCACAGATTCGCGTCAGTGTATCACAAAGATTATTGTCTGTTGTGTAATTCAGATAGCTCAATGCTCCACACATGTTTTTGAATTCCTCTCTTCCATAAATAACAGAGAGTTCTGTTAAAAGTTTCTTTACTTCCAAAAAAGAGTAGCATTCAATAGCAGCTCTGAAAGAAGTTTCTAGAAAACTGGAAGAGTAAGTAGCGAATTTCTCTGGTAGAAAGAGAGGGGCTGCAACTAGGTGTCCAGTGAACTTGAATCTTTCTTTTGCCTCGTAACTTTTGACATCACCTACTTCTTTTGCCTCCTGCAGTAGATTACACATCGGTGCGTCATCTTCAGTTCTCCCTCTTTTATGGTAGGTACTAGTGTAAACCTGTTGAATTTTCACTCACTCCTTCCCTAAAGTTCGCAATTTCACACTCAAAAACTGTCAGCTGATTTTGTGCGCAAGTTGGGTCAGTATCCCTTTTTGTAGCTGGTTATACAAAATATCCACATGGCTCATGATTTTACGAAAAAATGAAAGCCAAAAAATGAATTTTTCAACTTTCAAAACTGTTACTAAGCCACAGGCTTGCAGGATCGTGTTCTCATTACACAGTTTTTCTCCCTGGTTCATATTATTCATGCACGTGACAATATCTTCCCTATATTCAAAAACGGTATTGAGGCTCCTTGACTGAAAATTCCACCGAGTAGGCACAGAATGTGTCAGTCGTTTTCGTACTATTTCGCCGAGAACTGCTATTCTTTGAGGAGATGCTGAAAAGAAGCTGCAAAGTCGCTGAAGTTTAGTGAAGAATATTCGCACATTTTTATTAATGGAACGGCTTTAAGCGTAACGAGGTTCAACTGGTGGGCATAACAATGAATCTATGAAGCGTTGGGAAACTTTCCCTTTACAAGAGCCTGCACCCCACGTGACCTACCACTCATGACTGCTGCACCATCATATGTTTGCGCTATTGTGGACAATTCCCCAAATGATTATTTATCTATTCGATGATGGACGTTACCAAAGACTGGGCATCATGCTTTTCCGGTGTTACGAAGTCCCAAAATCTTTCAATTGGTTTTCCGTTAATGATGTACCTATATACTATAACCATCTGGAAAATACAGGCTACGTCACTGCTTTCGTCAGCTATTAAGGCCAAAAACTCAGCACCCTTAATTTCCTTTCTAATTTCGTCTTGGCAGACTTGAAGCATGCACTGGAGGAGTTCATTCAGGGTGGTTTTTGAGGTTCCTTTGAAAACTGTAGCTTTCTTTAAATGCGATTTTAATACAGAGTCTAATTCTGCACTAAAATTAATCAAGAAACGAAAAACACCAGGACTGGAAGATGATTCAGTCTCATTATGTCCTCTAAGGGCAAGTTCCAACACACCACAGAAACGAATACAGTTAACAATTAGATTAATTATGTACCTATTATCGGTAAATTTTTGATTGTGTAATGCCACGAACCCTCTGTACCCACTGTCTAATTGGGTAGCTATATTAACATTGCCTAGACTTGCCATATTCAAAACGTTATTTATATGGACTAAAGAAAGTTCGTGTTTTCTAATTTTGTCATGGAAGTGTTGAATGTCACAGACTCTGCGTTTAGACCATGAAAGATCTGCTCCAAATAATAAACGAGGAAAACAAAATAAGGCATTTTTCATGTCACAACCACAAAGCCATTCATGCTTGTTGTACAATTCAGAGTTAAATTTCCTATTGAATTGGCGACTTTTCTTTTTAACGGTCTGCGAAATTGTTAAAGCAGGAGTCGGCCTACCTAGCCTCTTGATTTCTAATTTTTCTTTAAACTTCCATGAACTGAAGGGTTCAGAGAGCAATGAAATTACCTGATTCATTATTTCACGTATTCACTTGTCACTTGAGCCTCAAAATTCACTGTAGCCCACGCTAAAATAACTAACACAATGCACAGGAAATAGTTCACTCGCAGCTACACCGGAAAAGGGAAGGTGGCACAAGAATCCCACTTTGTTCGAAGATCTGATAGTTCCGTTTCCCTTCGGAAGAGTTCGGGCGCTCTTCCTGCGGCTGGCAGGGTGGTGTCTATACACACAAGGCCCGCATACGAGTACCGTGTTGCCATGCGTTGCCCCTGTACCCTCTCTGAGACCCTCTCTTTAATTTCCAGAGTTCCTTTCATATGCATTTCCTCTTCAAATCCCAACTGGTCAGAGATGAAAACAAATTCGATACAGAATGATGAGATAAGTGCATCAAGTTGACTGAAGTTGCATTATCTTACATCTTCCAATTTTGTAACACTGTCTGAAGTTTTGCAACCATCCACTGCTTCCCTTGAAATCACTCTAATCTATGTTGCATGCAATTGGATGTGCATAACATAGTGGGACACTATCATGCACATCCTGTAAATTGTATCAAGAATCCTTGAAAATTGCAAACACCAATTTTGTAACAAGTGCGTGTTTTCCTCCCTTGAATATCAGTAGTTTTTCATATGCACTACATGGTCATATTGCTGCTGAATTATTTGAAATCTGTTCATAATTGTTTTTCTACTGTGCAGCAAATGATCTGCTATGTACACAATTATGTTAAGTAGTTGCCCCTTGGACAATGATTGTTCTTTACTACATTTCATTGGAGATGGAATTTGTGGCTCCTTGTCCAATGTGGATGATGAACTACAAGACTTGGCACCTGTTTCAGTATCACTTTCACTTGTTAAGTCCGCACTCCTCATCTGCATTGCCTACACAGTCAAGTGTATATGACACCATACATTTCACTGACTCATCTTGCAGAAATGCTAATATTTCATCTGCCAATTCTGTCTCACCCTGTGAAATTCTTTGGGTTCCTTTCTGACAAAACATCAGTTCCAGCAACTGTTGTTGTAGATGTAATGCAATGTTTGCTGTGTTTATTGATGATGCCATTGCTCTGCTTTGTATCAATACCACCCCTGTAGGACTATTGATGCATCCAGTCACGAATTCCTCTCCTTTGCCAATCTCTTCATCTCAGAGTAGCACTTGCAACCTACATTCTCAATTAGTTGCTGGATATATTCCAATTTCAGTCTTCCTCTATAATTTTTACACTCTGCAGCTCCATCTAGTACCATGGAAGTTATTCCATAATGTCCTATAGTCCTGTCCCTTCTTTGTGTCATTTTTTCCCCATATATTCCTCTCTTGCCATTCTCTGGGGAACCTCCATGATCCTTATTTTATCAGTCCACCTAATTTTCAACCTTCTTCTGTAGCACCTCATCTCAAATGCCTCAATTCTCTTTTTTCTGATTTTTCCACAGTCCATGTTTCACTGCTGTACAATGCTGTGCTCAGAGCATACATTCTCAGAAACTTCTTCCTCAAATTAGGGTCTCTAGGCTGCTCTTGTCCAGGAATTCCCTTTTTGTCAGTGGTAGCCTACTTTTTATGTCCTCCTTGCTCCATCCATTGTGGGTAGCAGAATTCCTTAACTTCATGTACTTTGTGATCACCAACCCTGATGTTAAGTGTCTCACTGTTCTCATTTCTGCTACTTCTCATTACATTTGCCTTTCTTCAGTTTATTCTCAGTCCATATTATGTTCTCATTAGACTGTTCATTCCATTCAGCAGATCCTGTAATTCTTTATCTCTTTCATTGACAATAGGGCAATGTCTGTTTTACACCCTTTTTAATCTGAGCACTTCATCCACAGTCTTCATTTCTTACTATTCCCTCTTGGCTCTTGTACACATTGTATGTTACCCATCTTTCACTATAGCTGACCCCTATTTTTCTCAGGATTTTGAACGTCTTGCACCATTTGACATCATTGAATGCTTTTTCCAGGTTGACAGATCCCGGAACGTGTCTTGATTTTTCTTTAGTCTCACTTCCTTTATCAACCACAACATCAGAACTGCCTCTCTGATGCCTTTACCATTCCTAAAGCCAAACTGATTGTCGTCTAATTCATCCTTAATTTTCTTTTTCCATTAAGCTGGCTGTGTGATAATTCTTGCACTTTTTGGCTCTTGCAGACTTCAAAATTGTGTGAATGATATTTTTCCGAAAGTCTTATGGTATATGACTAGATTCATGCACTCTACACACCAACTGGAATAGTCATTTTGTTGCCACTTCCACTAATGATTTTAAAAATTGTGATGGGATGTTGTCTGTCCCTTCTGTCTTTTTTGATCTTAAGTCTTTCAAAGCTCTTTGAAACTCATATCTATTACTGGATCCCCCTATCTCTTCTATATTGTTTCCTGTCTCTTCTTCTCTCACATTATCAGACAAGTCTTCGCCCTTGTAGAGCTTCATTGTACTCTTTCCATCTATCCACTCTCTCCCCTGTATTTAACATTGACACTCCAATCATACTCTTAATGTTCTACCCTTGCTTTTAATTTCACCAAAGGTTCTTTTGACTTCTATACATACTGAGTGAGCCCTTTCGAAAGTAATTTCTTCTTAATTTCTTCACATTTTTCATGCAGCCATTTCACCTTAGCTTCTCTGCACCTCCTATTTATTTCATTCCTAGGTGACTTACATTTCTGAATCCCTGAATATTTTTGTGCTTCCTTCTTTCATCGACCCCTCAGGGGGCACACGGTTTTTATGTGAGGTCATGCGTGGCATACAAGGGCCCTAGCTATTGCAGCCTATTCTTCATTCCCAGGCTGCATTTCCTTGACCATGTCCCTCCCCCCATCCTTGCTTCTTCCATGCTTTCTCATCCTTCCCCCCCTCTCGGTGTTGTAATTTATGTCAACCTGGCTATCTGTCTGGTTCGCTGTATTCCTTGCAGTTATGTTCCTCTTGCCTGTTCTCATTCATCCTTTCTGGCATTTTGGTACCCCCTTGGGGTTTGACCTCCACTTCTAAATTCTTTGTATTTAGTGTGAGCCATTTGGGGAAAACTCCCTCCCCAGTGTCTATAGTGTGGATTCCACTCCCCTCTGCCTTCCCCTCTTCCTTTCCCACCACAGCCTCCCTCCACCTCACTAGGCCACTAGCATGTATAGCCAGTCCATGTGGTGGGGCTGTTATGTACCCATCTGGCTGAGCCTCCTGACAACACAGGGATCACACTTCTGATACCTGAGCTGTTGCTTCCCCATGTACACTGAGGAGTGGTTGCTTGTCATCCTGGAGCATCAGAACTCCCAGCAACTGCTGCCATGCCAGACAGCCCTTTCTGTGGCTGGGTGGCACCCATGGAGAGAGCCTGATCAGAATAGGTGGTCTCAGGTCAGATGCTTGGTGCATGAAGTGTTCTCAAAGGGCCACCCCTTTGAGTGGTAAAGGTTCATTGAATGCTACTTCATATGGCCCTATAGACTTCCCTTCCCTGGCTACACTCTGGCAGGAGGGCCAGGTTCACTGTCTTGGGATGGAACACTTTACCCACTACCCTACCTGGTCTGTACTAGGATGGATGGGGACACACTCACTCCTACAAAGCCATTGTTTTTTGTGGAGAATATCAAGGACAAGTTTGGCAAAGTGGGGTCTCTCAGTAAGATTCAGTTGGGCTCCCTGTTGATGAGAGCTTCTTCTGCCACCCAATCTGCAGCTCTTTGCGCTTGTGATCATCATGGTAATGTCCTGGTGTCTATTACCCCTCACCAGTCTGAATGTGGTCCAGGAGTGATTTTCAATAGGGGCCCCATCCTGCAATTTGATGAGAAACTCCAGGCTAATCTGGAGTGATGTGGGGCTCATTTTGTTGCACATGTGCAGAAGGGTCATAAAGACAACTGCACTGATACCTCCGCATTATTCTGGCTTTTGAGGGAGATACACTCCCAGAGACGATAAAGGTTATGTGTTACTGATGTGACCTGAATGTGACGCCCCACCACCCATGAGGCGCTTTCAGTGCTTGCGTTTTGGGCATACGTCTTCCTGCTGTACAGAGGACCCTCTGTGTGGTGGCTGTGGACACCCACTCCATGAGGTAAGCCCTTGCATTTCGCCACCTGTGTGTAAATAGTCATGACTGCCACACTGCATGCACACCAGATTGCCCAGCTTACAAGAGAGAAAATAAGATCCAAGAGTACAAGCCCCTGGATCGTCTATCTTATGCTAAGGCTAACCAGAAATATGGACGACCCCACCCCTTATTGATTTCTTCTACTTTTGCCCCTGTTACATCCTTTCGCTCTCCTATCTCTTCCTTACCCCAGTCCCCTCCGTCATCCTCCCCTCCCCCCCTATCTGCGGTTCCCATTTCCTCCCTTGTGTGTGCCACTACCCTTCCTAGGCTGAAGTAGTGGCCCCCCTTCTTTGGTGCACTGCAGTGATGGTACTCCTCCCCCTGGGACCCACACCCCCCTCCTCCAGCGTCTCTCAGGCTGGAAGCCTGCTATCGCAACTCAGCCATGGGATGCACTGTCTGGGTGCCTCCTCCAAAAGAGGAGGAGGAGGAGGAGGAGAAGAAGAAGAAGAAGAAACATAAGTCCCAGACAAGCCTCCCCCCCCCCCCCAGTGTCCCCATAGGTGCCTTCTCCCCCCTCGCAACCTGAGTCTGACATCTTATTTATGGATGTCAGCCCATCCTCATCAGTGACAATCACTGACCTGGTCACAAGATCTTCCCTCAGCTTCTTTATGTCTAACCTGGATTCTCACAACATGATAAAGCAGTAGAATTGCGATGGATATTAGTGTCACCTGCTGGAAATACAACAAATTATTTCCTCTTATTCTGCATCCTGTCTTGCTCTTCAAGAAATGCACTTCCATGATGACTAATATCCAATATTTCATGGTTATTGGGAATTCTGTCGAAAACGTGCTGGCCCTGGGATAGCAGCTTTTGCGCTTTGGTTCACACCGATGTCTTTGGTGACTGGGACCTCCTTCCCACCAAACTGGAAGCACTAGCAGTATGAGTCTAATTGACCCCACCAATCATCTTTTGCAATGTCTACCTCCATCCAGGTATGCCACTTCCTTATGTTGAACTGCCCCTTAATACAGCAACTCCCATCCTCATATCCCCTCCTCGGGGTCTTCAATGCACACCACTCCCTGAGGGTGAACACCACTTTGACGGCTAGGGGTCTTCTAATTGACCAACTTATTACAGACTTCAATTTGTGTCTCCTCAGTGATGATTTCCCCACTCACTTCAGTGCCATTCATGGCACATTTTCTGTTGTCAATCTCACGTTCTCTTCCCCAGCTCTTTTGGCTTCCCTACATCGGTCACTCCATGATTATTTTTGTGATAGTGATGACTTCCTGGCGATTCTATTGTTGCTCTGCCACTGCCAGGCAGACATGCCTTCACATTGGACATTCTGCAGGGCCAATTGGGCTTTATATAGTCTGTTGTGAACTTCAACTTCTCTCTCTCGGGCTGCACTGATGCGGGTTGTGGAAGGCACCTCTGCCCCTATTCTTCATGCCACTGGCACTGCTATCCTCCTATCAACAGGCCCCCTCATCATTGACCAGTACTGTGCTGGACCAAGGATATAGGAGTCACTATCCAGGACCATTGACAGGCACTGCAATGATTTAAAAGACAACTTTCACAGACAACCCTTATCACTTTTAAGCATCTCCATGCTAAGGCTCATTACCTTATTAAGTGGAGCAAAGAGGAATGCTGGGAGTGCTGTGTTTCCTCCCTGGGGATGTATGCCTCTCCATTGCAGGTTTGATCCAAGTTCCATAACCTTCTGGGCCGCCAGTGACAATTAATTGTCCAGGGTGTTATCCTACAGGGTGCTCTGTGTACTGATTCATCAGTCCTTGCAGAACACCTTGCAACACACTTTGTGACAGCATCGGCATCCTCTTCCTATACTGCTACCTTTCTCCTGCAGAAACAATGAGTTGAAGAAACCTACCTCTGTTTCAACCCCCACCAAGCTGAATCCTATAATGAACCCTTCACTGAATGGGAATTCTTTCAGGCTCTTACCTCTTCACAAGACATGACCTCAGGCTCGAACTCCATCCACAACCAGATGAGCCAACATTTGGATGTTACCCTGAGGCAACATCTACTCATATTCTTCAACAGCATTTAGCTCACAGGTGCCTTCCCCTCACAATGGCGAGGCAGCATAGTTATCCCCATCATTAAGCCTGTGGAGAACTCAACATCTCTCAACAGCTACCAACTGATTAGCCTAACGAACATATTTTCTAAACTGCTTGAGAGGATATTTAGCTTCTGATAATGTTGGGCCTTTTGTCCCAATATCAGTGTGGCTTCCAGGAAGGACGATCTACAACTGACCATTTACTCAGATTGGAGACAGCAATCCGACACGGTTTTACTAACCAAGGACACCATGCCACGACCTTCTTTGACCTACACAAGGTATATGACACATCTTGGCACCGCCAGATTTTAGTTATCCTCCATGACTGGGGTTTCATGGCCCTCTTCCAATTTTCATTCATGAGTTTTTATCCCACCAGCTCTACCGCCTTCGAGTTGGCGCTTCACTTAGCAGCCCTCAAATCCAGGAGAATGGTATCCCACAGTGTTCTGTGTTAAGTGTCACACTCTTTCTCATCATCATCAATAACCTCTGTTGATCCTCTGGTTACCCCAGCATAGTATGTTGACGATTTTCACATCAGGTGCAGCTCCCAACTCTTTAGCATCTGCTGAACGCCAGCTTCATGGTGCGATCCGACAGACATCTGCATGGACACTTTCCCATCCCTTTCAGTTTTCTCCATCCAAAAAATTGGTTATGCATTTTTGCCATCAGTCCATAGTACACCTTATCCAGAACTTTATTTAGGTGACAAGCGCCTAGATGTTGTGGCATAATCCTGTTTCTTGGACATTCTTTTTGATAAAAAGTTGATGTTGGTGCTCCAGATATGCCACCTAAGGACTACATGCATGCAGAAGCTCGATGTTCTCTGTCTCCTGGCTCACACATCTTGAGGTGCAGACCATACTGCTCTTCACCATCTTTACCGTGCTCTGGTTTTGTCCAGACTAGACTATGATTGTCAAGTTTTTGGCTCAGTGGCTCCTCCCACTCTGAAACTACTTGACTCTGTTCATCATTAAGGGGCGCATCTGGCTATCAGTGCCTTTTGCACTGGTCCTGTCAACAGTTTCCTCACAGAAGCAGGGATTTCTCCCTCTACAAGTATGATGGATCCAGCTCCTGGTTTCTTACACAATCACCATTAGATGATTCCCTGACCATCCCGTGTACCCCACCCTCTTTGCAAATGAGGGATGTCTCTCACTAGAGGGCAGGATTACCGGTTGGAATGTGTCTCCTCACTTCCCTCTGTCAGGATCTCCACCTCCACTCACTGGAAAGTGCCCCGTGTATTTATTCCCCCCCCCCCCCCCCCCCCAAGCTCCCCGTATGGTGCCTCAACCACAGATTAGGACTGATCTATTCCTAAATCCTAAGGTCTCTTTCAACCTATGGCATTCTGGCATCTTGTATGTTCCATCCTTGGAAGAGTTTCAGGGGCTGCCATCTTCTACACTGATGGTTCTAAAATTGATAGATAAGGCAGAATACGCTTTTAATTTCCTTCTGGCATGGAGCATCATTTACTGCCGGAATTATGTAGCATGTTCACAGTAGAACTGCTAGCTATTAAGAGGCTCTCCAGTTTCTTACTCAGGCCTCCCTCTACAGTGTTTTAATATGTACTGACTAATGAGCTGGTGGCAGGCAATAGACCAATGTTACTCTCATCTCCCTTTGGTCTCTGCTGTCCATGACCTCCTCTCTGCCCTTGGCTGTGCCGCATGCTCAGTTGTCTTTCTCTGGGTCCCAATACATGCGGGCTTCCCAGTGAATGAACTGGCTGGCCATTTGGCTAGAGAGGCAGATACATACCACCAGTCCCTTTCATGATCCCAGGTGCACAAATGCAGATTCACATAAAATTTATTTTTGCCCAAAAGTGGAATGACATCCAATGTACTACTGCTATCTGTAATAAACTCTGAACAGTCAAGGAGACTACCACAGTTTGGCACTCTTCCTTCTGCTTCTGTTGGAAGGAGTCCACTGTCTTATGTTGTCTACAGATCAGCCATATGAAGCGCACCTATTGTTTTCTCTTGTGTAATGAGCCACCACCACAATGTGGTTGTGGAACAAGACTGACAGTATCCCATATATTGGCAGAATGTCCCCTTCTTTTGTTCCTTCATACTGAGTATAACCTTCCAGATTCCTTGCCTTTAATATAAGCAGGTGATTCACTGATGATTGAACTGGTCCTGACTTCCCTTCATGCAAGTGCTTTGTATTTTCAGTTATTAGGTTTTGCTTTCCTCCTGGAGCAGGCTTGTTGTGGTTAGGGCCTCTCTTCGTGTTTTCTGGGTCTGGGACCCATGATCACTCCCCAATGCAAAGACTGATCTTTTTTCCTTAAATTTTTCCAGTTTTTAGGTTTGGCCTATCCTTAAATCCCTTCTACTGTGTGTGTTTTTAGCTTCCTCACATTATAGTCTGACCCCTCTGAATCCACTCACTTTTAGTGAATGCCTCTATCTTATGCACATAACTGTAGAATTGCTGGACTGATGACCTCACCATTTAGTCCCACAACTCCCCTCAGTCAGTCACCCTATCTTTTTTCATTGATCAGCTGAAGTATTTCTTATGTCGTCCATGGTTTCTTCACAGTTACCTTTCTAGTACCTATGTTTTTCTCTCCAACTTTTGTGATTGCCCTTTTTAGGGATGTAAAGTTCTTTACAACTCAGCTGCCAACTGAGCTATTCATTATTACAGTATCTATAGCTACAGAGAACTTCAAGCATATATCCTCATTCCTTAGTATTTCTGTATCTCACTTCCTTGCACATTGATTCTACCTGTACAGTCTCTTAACTTCAGCCTACTTTTCATACTGAATTGTGTTCTGAGCCTTTATCTGCTCCTGGGTACACCTTACAATCCAATGTCTGATTTCAGAATCTCTACCTGACCATGATGTAATCTGACTGAAATGTCTCTGCATCTCATGACCTTTTCAAAGAACACCTCCTCCTCTTGTGATTCTTGAACAGGGTATCTGCTATTACTAACTGAAATTTATTACAGGACTCAATTAATCTTTCTCCTCTCTCAGTCATTGCCCCAAGCCCATACTCTCCTGTAAGCTTTTCTTTTATTCCTTCCCCTACAACTGCATTCCAGTCCCCCATGACTATTAGACATTCATCTCCCTTTACATACTATATTACCCTTTCAATATCCTCATATACTCACTTTCTCTCTTCACCTTTAGCCTGAGATGTTGGAATGTATACCTGAACTATCATTGTTGAGAATGTTATTCTTTCATTGTTTATTCAGTCTTTTTGTCATGGTCACCACCTCCTTGGCAGCCCCCTCCTGGAGATCTGAATGGGGCACTAGTCTAAGAACAACCCTATCACTGAACTGTTCACTGTGTCACACTCTCTGCTCTACCTTCCTATTCATAATAAATCCTAGATCGGTCATACCATTTTCTACTGCTGTTGATATTACACTGTACTTTGTGACCATAAATCTTTGTCTTCTTTCCATTTCACTTCACTGACCCCACTATATCTACATTGAGTCTTAGCATTTCCCTTTTCAGATATTATAGCATCCCTATTATGTTCAAACTTCTAACACTCCATGCCCTGACTCATAGAATGTTATTCTTTCATTGGTTATTCAGTCTTTTTGTCATGATCACCACCTCCTTGGCAGCCCCCTCCTGGAGATCTGAATGGGGCACTAGTCTAGAATCTTTTGCCAATGGAGAGATCATCATGACACCTTTTCAATTACAGGGCACATTTCCTGTGGATACACATTATGTATCTTTAGTGCATTGCTGATCCTTCTACCTTTATGGGCTGTTTCCTGTTGATTCTTCTGCCCTTATAGGCTGTTTCCCACCCTGAGGGCAAGAGAGTGGCCTGAACCTCTGACTGTTCCTCTACTCTCATTGACAATGCTATTGGGTGTTCCACAAGGCTCAATATTAGGGCCACTGCTTTTTCTATATTATATTAATGATATGCCATGTCAGGTCCAGTCTGATACTATCCTCTATGCAGATGACTCAACAGCTGTAGTCTGTTGTAAAAATGAGGTAGACCTAATTCGTCATATTGAACAAACTCTTGGGGAAGTGGAGGCATGGGTCAAAAACAATAACTTGACATTAAACTTTACAAAAACAGAAATTGTTCATTTTACCACAAAACAATCTGCACAGTCTATAAGTGAAATAAGGTATATGGACAAAAAATTAGAGACTGCAGACTGTGTCAAATTCCTTGGCGTGTTAGTCAATAAAAACCTGTTATGGAGTCGCCATGTGGACAACATACTGGGTCGACTGAATAGCCTTGTATATATTATGAATATCTTGTATAGTATTACTGATTTAGCTGTAAGAAAAACTGTATATAATGCATATTTTGTTTCAGTCATTAGGTATAGTATAATTTTCTGGGGGTCTGAAAAAACAAATTTACTTAGAGCTTTTAGACTACAAAAAAGAATCATCCGGGCAATGGTGGGAGCAAAACCAAAGCAACACTGCAAACCTTTATTTGTAAAACTGGATCTAATGAACATTCCAAGCATATACATCTATGAAACTCTCACTTTCACGAAAAGAAACCCACAACTTTTTGAGGGCAACTTCTTCTTGCATCAATATGATACAAGACATAGAACGAGCTACATGTTACCTACCCACCGTTTAAAATCATATGAAAAAACCCCATACTATATGGGCATGAAATTTGTAAATAAAATATGGAAAGATATGGATGACCCAAATGTAAAAGGCACCAAAAGAGACCTGGAAAAATATCTGAAAGATAAATGTTACTATAGTGTAGAAGATTTCATGAATGGTAACAATGCATTATAATTGTAATTAAAATACCTCTTTGAAGATGTTACACCATGCATATTATTAGTTTATTGTATTTTTAGTATTGTTATATATAGTGTAAAAACTGACAAGTCACCTATGTCACAATCTTTGATTGTATAAGGCATGTTATGTGATAATAAAAATTGAATTGAATTGAATTGAATTGAATTGGCTGAATGAGGGTGACTTCTTATGCTGAAAGTCTTTGACATCCATTACTGATGATTTTTATTAAAAATTTAAGTGGTGGCATAGTTTGAACTTGGGACTGAGGACATTTTGATTACTAATAAAAGACGCTACCCCTAGACCATGGGTGTATAATGTGTTGCCACGTCTCTTTGAATGTGAGCCAATATTGCAGTTACATGGTAGACAATATGTGGGACATCAGAGGCTGCTGTATATGTCATTGGCCTTTAGGGGCTCCTTGTGAGAGCTGTGTTTGCATACTTGCTGTGAAGGTCCAATTTTTGCAGTGATGGCTCATGCAAAGTTATATCATCGTGCTACAATGTGATGGACTATAACACTTCGTCTTACAATACTAGAAATCAGATCTAAATTGAATATATTAATTTTATGTGTATAAATTGAACTTCTTAAATATGTTTAAACTTCATAATTAATAGTTTGACATTGCAAGCAGGAAAAAATATAAAAAATTGCTATCCCCAAGAAGTGCCACAGGTCCAAGGATTACCAGTCCATTACTGGGCAACTTTTTCTGTTTTTGTTTTTGTAATTGTTCTTGGCATTTGGAGTGGGCAGACACCACTCCTTGAAGTTCATCTTTGAATACTTCACTCAGATTTTTTTATTACAGAGCACAGCCAGCCCTCTGACCAAACATGCTGAGCTACCATGATGGCAACACTTGGCACAGTGGAATTTTGACAGTGAAGCTTTAAAAATGTCTCAACTCTATGCTTGCACAATGTGCTACATGCAGTTTCAAAAAAATATATTAATCTGGTGCTGTGAGCAACTCAGCATTCATAGTGCCGGAAGGAATGACTTCGCATCAGAGCATGCACAGCAGAAACAGATAGCTACAATGCTTCTCTCAGCTGATCATAGTGTTGCTGACAGTCATTTCAGCACTCAACACTGATTTCTAGTTATAATGTAGAGAGTGCTACAAAACATGTTTTTGTCTGTTTTTTTTTATTTGCATACCATCATGCATTTGAAGAGAAATGGCTTTATTTTAGTGTGATTTTTGGCTCACTTGCGAAGAGAAATGTTGTAATTTTACTGCAATTTCTGGCTCACACTTGAAGTGAATGGCTTAAGTTTAGTGTAGTATGTACAGTGTGCTGTAGTAAATTAGTATATGATAACCAGCTGCCACTGAATTTTTCCCTGGTGTTATATGTGCAGACAGCTTGAATTGTAAGTACTAAATTTTTTTAGCCTCTCAAATTTTCTTTATGTAAGTAACTAACAAACTCCAAAATGTACAGGCATAGCAGTGGTAGTGTCTGGAGTGCTTTAGAAAGTGGCTTGCAAGAGTTTATTCATGCAATATTTTCAGTTGCTTCTATGATTGATCATTGTTTGTGTTATGAAACAGCTTTTGCTAATTGGCGAGTTGCCCAAAAAAAGTATTCCTGCATCCCAGTAGTGATTCTGCTTGGGCATAATACAAATTGTTTAAAAATATTTATTTTGTTTTACACCTAGCAAGGGTTTTACACCATACCATTCCAACCTTTGCTTCTTGCTGGTGTAATTGGTGGTGGGCCACATCAAATCAGTCAGAAGACTGATGACTCAAAGTAACTGATGTGTGTGTCCCACTTCACACTTGTTGAGTTTTCAATTTTTGATTGTTTATTGAAGAGATTTATAGTGGAGTTTAATGGATTTTTGTTTTTGTGTGGTATGAAGGTTCACTACAATAATTTTCTGTGTTGACAACGTTGTTAGTGGCGAACCATTCTGCAATCTGTGAGGTACAATTTTGTATTTCATCTTGTATTTCTGCAGCAGTTTAGCCTTTTATCAATACATTTGTATCATCTGCAAATGTTATATATTTTTTGGGGGTTGCTGGATGACTCTAGGTCATTGATAAAAGTCAGGAACAACACTGGGCAGAAAATAGAATTTTGTGGAACACCTTTCTTAATTACTTTTCTTATAGATTGGTAGGTATTAAGTGAATGAATTGCAATGCAATCACATTTTCAGTGTATGAACATATTGCTAAATCGCTGTGTCTAGGTAGTCAGTGACACTAAGGCAAGTTGTTAATAAGGAAAGCTTGGATCATCATGAGTGTACATGTGAAATTTAACCTGTAAGTCTTTCGTCTACACGATGTTCTTTGCTAACTGTGTAATGCCTTATCCATTCGATCCAGGAAAGTAACATTTTTTTCAACAAGATTATCTCAGATTTATTTCAAATTTGGTGCATCCAGTGATCCAGGTAAGAGATGGAAAACTACCAGTTTGCAAAGGTGTATAACAACTGTGAAGAAAGTTACAGGTGTGCAAATTTTAGAAATTGTGTGTCCTTTATATGTGTTTGTCTCAACATAAATGACAGTATTTCTGATTCTAATCCAGATACAGCAATGAAACATAAATCATTGGAAAGCTGACGACTAGAACTTTACATTTGTGTGCACCATTGCAACATGGCAGGTGTCTAAGAATTTTCACAATGAAGGTCGCTGACCTTAAATATCTCAGAACACCCAACCATCAATTTTTTTTAAGAAAAATTACTGTATTGCCAATGTCTGTTATTAGAAAAATGGTAAATATCAAGATGGCACAACAAAGGCATCATGCCCAAAAATTTGTCGCTTCAGTAGATTATCAAAATGCAGAAGGTACAGTAACACATAAATATGAAACACAAATTATTAAAAAGTACAGTCTGTAACTAATGTAGCATGAAAATATAGTTCACATCATTGTAGTGGTATTATGAACCATTTACAGTGCAGATTCAGTGAACATGTAATAAAGTCTAGTTACAACTCGTCTCACAATTCTCCAGTTAAATTATTCATGTTCACCAGATCTGATGCAGGGAGAGTCTATATCCTTCAGTTGGTGTCACTGGATCCAGTTTTTGGGAATGTCACATCTTCTGAGAACACAAGTTTCTGCTTTGGTAGGAAACATGAATGATGGGGATAGTCCATGTGGTTGCAAGAACTCTAGCTTCATCCGTTTCTTCATAAGTTTGTAGGCCATGTGCAATCCACCAATGACTTTCATACACACAGACAACAAATCCATACATATCAGTTAACAGCATTTCATTCACCACAGAAGTCACTGACTCTTCTCTGCTCACCAAAGAAGTGGAATATGTCTTTATTTATATCTTTACGCAATGAAACTTATGGGTACCTAGAATCATGTGTGTATTCTTCAAACATTGCTTCAGCTTGGCAATATCTTCATCATGATTGGATGCATATGTATAGTGGAAAAAACAGGCATGAATATTTTCATTGAATCATTGAACTAATTTTCATGGGGTCAAAATCTGGTTTTCATGAGTTCCCTTAAAACTGTGAAGTATGGCTAATGTCTTCACCAATCCCTGCAACCCAATGCCATTCTCTTGTAACATTAAATTTTTCTTGATGGTAGAACAGCTTCATGACATTCTTTCTGTTTTTTGTATTGGGCAGCAAGTAATAAATGTGCTTTGCAGTTGGTAAATAACATTTTTAAGAAACTGAAGAAACTGCCCTGGTAAGAATACACATACACTCCATATCATTCTGAAGGCAGTCAGATAATTCCACTTACAACACATGATGTATTTCTTTAATGTTTGCATCTATGTAGCAAGCTACAAATGGGTTAGCTGTAACCTGTGAATTATTCTAGTAGAATCCTTATACTTCATTTTGAATGGTGAAGGAACAATTCTCTGCAAAACCACAAACAACAAAATATTCATTTATACTGAGTTCTTGTTTAGTGATTTTGAAAAACTATAGACTGGTGCTGCATAAATGAGTGTGACAGGAACTGTTGTAAACTCGATACAAACACCTCCTAGAAATCTTTTGTTGATTTTGTTGTAGTCTCAAGAGCTACCCTGCCTGTAGTTTCAACAATGCAGTTCATAACAGACAGTTCAAACAAATAATCAGTTGATCTTGTCATACTTTGACAATAGGGACATGCACTTAAGAAACACGCTGGTAGTGCAGGTTTGCATGTAACAAATTCTGCAAAGTGCTTGCATGACAGTAATGTGTGTTCCTCACACTTTGTTAGTTCTTTCATTTTACACCATTCATCGAGTATTTAACTTAAAATGCTGCTGTGAGACATACATGCAAACATTGGTCCCACTGGCATTGGCAAGAACACAGTAGCTTCATCGTAACTCACAAAATTTTGAGAATCCAGTATTTACATCTGGGTACGTATCTTATATGCTTACATGTCCTTAAGACTGTCAACACTAGTTGCTTCTACTTATGTACTCTAATTCCATTTTCTTCCCAGCAACACTTGGTTCACATTGTGATCATAGTAAAAGTCATGTACATGTTGAATGGTTTTCTCACACAATGTCTTACTTACCTTTGAATTTGGTGTCATTATTATACAATGTCCCACTGCTAACTGTTTCTCTCTCCATAAGATGATTCTGAAGCAGAAAATTCTTTCATGGTCTTCCTTATACTGCAGCTTTTTCAAACTACAGTCAAAATTTCTATTTTGTCACACACACCATCTGAATTGTGAAAATTGTCTTTTTGCTGGGCTATGATTTTTCTTCCTCCAGCCTTTTTTCACAATCTTCTTTTTCCATTTATGCTACATTGAGGCAATTTTTTTCAAGTTTTGCTTTGGGTACTCTTTCTCAACCTGAAGCCATTTTTTTCTTCACAGGAGATTTGCCAAAATACTGAAGGCTAATATTTAAAGAATCCAATGCCAGATCTTATGCTATTTCATGTTCACTTATATTATCTCTTGAAGTACCTAGCTCAGCTGAGGCAACACCTGCAGAGCTTGATGGGTTTTGTGATATTTGCTTTCAGCATTTGCTGCAAATTTTTTCACCTAATAATACATTAGGACACTTGTTTAACATCTGGTCCTAAACATTCCTTGAGTTCTCTGTACTCTTTTGAGACCTCCTTCTTTAAATGGATTGCAGCAGTACAATTTTTACTTGAAATCCATTTACCACTACTGTCTGAGTAAACAAGCCACACCCATGAATCAAGATAATGATGATTAATTGAAACAAAAGTCTCTCTGACTGGCTGTTCACTTCAACAATTAGTCTGAATAAAACTGACTGCTATTGTCTGCTGTTCTTGAAGAAACTGGATACATAACTGCTTACTGCACTCTGATAATGTAGTGACGCTGACAAAATAAATTTTTGAGGATGAGGCCATTGGTGTGCCATCTTCATGCTTACCATCTTTATAGTAACATACTGGAACAATACAACACACATTTTTCAAAAAAATGAAGGTGGGGTGTTTTGAGATATTCAAGATCAAGGTCAATAACCTTTCATGTGAAAATTCTTAGAAACCCGCAATGTTGCATATTAACATAAAGCTCTACTCATTAACTTTACAATAATATATGTTTCATTGCTGTATCTGGATTAAAGATATAATTATAGTCATTTATGTTGAGACAGACTCATTTAAGTTTCACACAATTTCTAAACTTTGCAGACCTGTAACTTTCCTCGTGAGTGCAATACAACTCTGCAAATTAGTAGTTTTTCATCTGTTATCTAGGTCATTGAATTCGTCATGCTTGAAAGAAATCTGAGTTGGTCAGGTTGAGTGGTTCGTTGAATTGTCATGAAATTACCCAACTCCAGCACCAGCAATGCTGATCACACTGCCATACACGACTGTTGTTGTATCAATGTGGTCTGCAGAGTGTTTATATGGTTATGATACAGGCCTTAGAGCTTGATGTTCCAACACTTTTTTAGGGAGCATGGGCATCTATCAGCTTGCCTGTGATGCCTATCAGCTCACCCAACTGATTGACTGCCCACCCTGCTCGCTGCTCCGCACTGGCACTCGGCTGCCTGTAGGTGGGTAGTAGAGCTGGAATACTTTGCTGTAGAGGATAAAAATGAAGGGCAAATGTATCAGTTGAAGATAAGGATCCCTGATCCAGAATCAACTGCAATTAAAGTCATGAAGCCAGACATGTTGGGCATAACTCTACCATTAGAATAACACCCCAATGAACCATGGACCTTGCTGTTGGTGGGGGGCTTGCTTGCCTCAGTGATACAGATAGCTGTACCATAGGTGCAACCACAATGAAGGGGTATCTGTTGAGAGGCCAGACAAATGCTTGGTTCCTGAAGAGGGGCAGCAGCCTTTTCAGTAGTTGCAGGGGCAACAGTCTAGATGATTGACTGATCTGGCCTTGTAACACTAACCAAAACGGCCTTGCTGTGCTGATACTGCGAACGGTTGAAAGCAAGGGGAAAATACAGCCGTAATTTTTCCCGAGGGCATGGAGCTTTTACTGTATGGTTAAATGATTATGGCGTCCTCTTGGGTAAAATATTCCTGAGGTAAAATGGTCCCCCATCCGGATCTGCGGGCGGGGACTACTCAAGAGGACGTCGTTATCAGGAGAAAGAAAACTGGCGTTCTACGGATCAGAGCGTGGAATGTCAGATCCCTTAACTGGACAGGTAGGTTAGAAAATTTAAAAAGGGAAATGGATAAGTTAAAATTAGATATAGTGGGAATTAGTGAAGTTTGGTGGCAGGAGAAACAAGACTTCTGGTCAGGTGAATACAGGGCTATAAATACAAAATCAAATAGGGGTAATGAAAGAGTAGGTTTAGTAATGGATAGGAAAATAGTTACTACAAACAGCATAGTGAACATATTATTGTGGCCAAGATAGATACGAAGCCCATGCCTACCACAGTAGTACAAGTTTATATGCCAACTAGCTCTGCAGATGACAAAGAGATTGATGAAATGTATGATGAGATAAAACAAATTATTCAGATAGTGAAGGGAGACAAAAATTTAATAGTCATGGGTGACTGCAACTCGATAGTAAGAAAAGGGAGGGAAGGAAACATAGTATGTGAATATGGAATGGGAGTAAGGAATGAAAGAGGAAGCCGCCTGGTAGAATTTTGCACAGAGCATAACTTAATCATAGCTAACACTTGGTTCAAGAATCATGAAAGAAGGTTGTATACATGGAAGAGGCCTGTAGATACTAAAAGGTTTCAGATAGATTATGTAATGGTAAGACAGAGATTTAGGAACCAGATTTTAAACTATAAGACATTTCAAGGGGCAGATGTGAACTCTGACCACAATCTATTGGTTATGAACTGTAGATCAAAACTGAAGAAACTGCAAAAAGGTGGGAGTTTGAGGAGATGGGACCTGGATAAACTGAAAGAACGAGAGGTTTTAGCGAGATTCAGGGAGAGCATTAGGGAACGATTAGCAAAAATGGGGGAAAGAAATACAGTAGAGGAAGAATGGGTAGCTTTGAGAGATGAAATAGTGAAGGTAGCAAAGGATCAAGTAGGTAATAAGACGAGGGCTAATAGAAATCCTTGGGTAACAGAACAAATATTGAATTTAATTGATGAAAGGAGAAAATATAAAAATGCAGTAAATGAAGCAGGCAAAAAGTAATTCAAACATTTCAAAAATGAGATCGGCAGGAAGTGCAAAATGTCTAAGCGGGGATGGCTAGACGAAAGATGTAAGGATGCAGAGGTGCATATTGCTAGGGGTAAGATAGATATTGCCTACAGGAAAATTAAAGAGACCTTTGGAGAAAAGAGAACCACTTGCATGAATATCAAGAGCTCAGATGGAAACCCTTTTCTAAGCAAAGAAGGGAAAGCAGAAAGGTGGAAGGAGTTTATAGAGGGTCTATACAAGGGCGATATTCTTGAGGACAATATTATAGAAATGGAAGAGAATGAAGATGAAGATGAAATAGGAGATATGATACTGCGTGAAGAGTTTGACAGAGCACTGAAAGACCTAAGTCAAAACAAGGCTGTGGGAGTTGACAACATTCCATTAGAACTACTGACAGCCTTGGGAGAGCCAGGCCTAACAAAACTCTACCATCCAGTGAGCAAGAGGAAGGTGAAATACCCTCAGATTTAAAGAAGATAATTTCCAATCCCAAAGAAAGCAGGTGTTGAGACAAATGAAAATTACCAAACTATCAGTTTAATAAGCCACGGCTGCAAAATACTAACATGAATTCTTTACAGACAAATGGAAAAACTGCTAGAAGCTGACCTCAGGGAAGATCAGTTTGGATTCCATAGAAATGTTGGAACACGTGAGGCAATACTGACCCTATGAATTATCTTAGAAAATACATTAAGGAAAGGCAAGCCTACGAATCTAGTGTATGTAGACTTAGAGAAATGTTGACTGGAATACTCTCTTCCAAATTCTGAAGGTGGAAGGGGTAAAATACAGGGAGCAAAAGGCTATTTACAATTTGTACAGAAATCAGATGGCAGTTATAAGAGTTGAGGGACGTGAAAGGGAAGCAGTGGTTGGGAAGGGAGTGAGACAGGGTTGTAGCCTATCCCCAATGTTATTCAATCTGTATATTGAGCAAGCAGTAAAGGAAACAAAAGAAAAATTTGGATTAGGAATTAAAATCCATGGAGAAGATATTAAAACTTTGAGATTCACCAATGACATTGTAATTCTGTCAGAGACAGCAAAGGACCTGGAAGAGCAGTTGAATGGAATGGATAGTGTCTTGAAAGGAGGATATAAGAAGAAAATCAACAAAAGCAAAACGAGGATAATGGAATGTAGTCGAATTAAGTCAGGTGGTGCAGAGGGAATTAGATTAGGAAATGAGACGCTTAAAGTAGTAAATGAGGTTTGCTATTTGGGGAGCAAAATAACTGATGATGGTCGAAGTAGAGAGAATATAAAATACAGACTCGCAATGGCAAGGAAAGCATTTCTGAAGAAGAGAAGTTCTGAAGAAGAGAAGAGGAGGTATTAAATAGAATTGGAGAGAAGAGAAATTTGTGGCACAACTTGACTAGAAGAAGGGATTGGTTGGTAGGGCATATTCTGAGGGAGGCATCAAGGGATCACCAGTTTAGCATTGGAGGGCAGCTTTTAGGGTAAAAATCATAGAGGGAGACCAAGAGATGACTACACTAAACAGATTCAGAAATATGTAGGTTGCAGTAGGTACTGGTAGATGAAGAACTTTGCACAGGATAGAGTAGCATGGAGAGTTGCATCAAACCAGTCTCTGGACTGAAGACCACAACAACAAAAACAATAGAATAACAGAACTTTCAAATAGTTGCTTGCATGATATACCAAACTTATTTGTTACTTATTGGTTCATGCTTACTAATATTGTAGGTAAGTCAAAGTAAACCAATATATAGCCATAGCTCATAAGGAATGGGGTCATGAAACCCCATCAAATGCAATCTGAAAACAAACGAAGTAGGTTACAGTACACTTGTTTGCCCACTGCTTGAATACTGCTCACTGGTGTGGGATCCATACCAGACAGGGTTGATAGAAGAGATAGAGAAGATCCAATGGAGAGCAGCATGCTTCATTACAGGATCATTTTAGTAAATGCGAAAGCCTTACGGAGATGATAGATAAACTCCAGTGGAAGACTCTGCAAGAGAGACGCTCCGTAGCTCAGTATGGGCTTTTGTTGAAGTTTCAAGAACATACCTTCACTGAGAAGTCAAGCAGCATATTGCTCCCTCCTACATATGTCTCGTGAAAAGACCATGAGGATAAAATCAGAGAGATTAGAGCCCACACAGAGGGATACCGACAGTCTTTCTTTCCGCAAACAATACGAGACTGGAATAGAAGGGAAAACCAATAGAGGTACTCAAAGTACCCTCTGCCACACACCGTCAGGTGGCTTGCGGAGTATGGATGTAGATGTAGATGTAGATCAACGGATTGTCGATGACGTAAAGTGTGCACTGAATTGGTCAATTGTGGGGTAAAAAACTGTAAGACAGCAGTCTGTTTGTGCCTGTTAAATTGTACCTGATTACTGAACAATCTGACATGACTTTTGTATTTATAAAAGTAAATGGAAAGCTTTCAGGTGTAGCATTGTTTGAATGTTCAAGGGGAAACATTACAAATGTTTCCACAGTACAATGATTGAGGAGAATAATAAACTGCACACACTTCTAACCTGGAAAATACATTCTTGCTTGCAGGAACATATGGGGTAACGCACATAATGCATAACACCCCTTTTATTCCATGAACGGTTACACATATTGAAACGCAGTTTTCGGCAAATATTAGGGCACCGAGGAGCACATATTTTTTTGTCTGGTTAATATTTTTAGCCCTGGTGTCAGTGGAGACATTGAAGTAAGTAAGTTTTTTTAAATTAAACCATATACTTTTTATAACTAGATTTAAAAGCTCTTGAGAAAACAATTACAGTGATATATCATTTGTTGGTGTTGACATTGAAACATGTCATAAAAAGATTCAAGAAATAACCTAAAATTTGAGAGCATGGTGGTTGGAGTCACAATTAGCCAAGCAGGGCTCTTGTACTACCCTGTGTCAGATTGTCAACTCATTTGCCTGTTTACTTGTCTACACTGCAGGCTACTCATTTTTGCCTCAACATTTGTTGCTCGCAGACATGTACACCAATGAGGAGAAGTTGGATATACCAATTTTATATGGTGAATGTAAAAGAAATGCCATAAAAACAGTACAGTGACATAGAGCTATCTGTCCAGATCACCAGTGTCTGACACGCTAGGCAGCTGCACAAATTATTAAGGTGCTAGTGCAGACAGGCTGCTTGAACATCAGAAATAGGACAACAAAGAAGACTGCAACTGACAGAGAACAAGAAGAAGCTGTTCTGGCTACAATGGCAAGGAATCAGCATTGTGGTCCAAGACATATTGCCAAGGAATGTGGAATCAGCCAGACGAGTGTCATATGTATCCTGCATCGGCAGTATTTCCATCCCTTTCATTTGTCAACACATCAGAGACTAGACAACCATCACTTTGAATGTTGTACAAAACTTTGTTGGTTTTCCCTTCAGCAACTGAGAGATGGCCCTATGTTTTTCAGTGTTTGCTCTTTACTGATCGAGTAACATTTATTAATCATGCTAATGTAAATTTTCATGACATGCACTACTGAGCAGCTAAAAATCCTCACTGGCTTTGTCAGGTGCAACATCAATGGCCATGGAGTGTAAATGTATGGTGTGCTGTCATTGTGGGACCTTACTTCATCTCAGGCTTTCTAAATCATACACACACTTTCTGATGAATATTCTGCTGCTTCTTCTAGAAGACGTCCCCTGGGATATTCGACCACGTATGTGGCTGCGACAGAATGGTTGTCCAGCTCACTCGTCCCATGTAGCAATGCAAAAACTGCATGAGAATTTTCCTGGGTGTTTGATAGGATGAAATTCTGTTGTTAAATGGCCTGGAAGTTCCCATGATTTGATTCCTCTTGATTTCTTTATTTGGGGAACACTCAAAGATGCAGTCTATGATGAAGCCCCAACTACATGAGACGATATATTTCCAGTGTGTGCTCTACCATGTCATCCACTGTAATTACATCTGCTCATTGTTCTTTTGAATGGCACTTGCAATTGCGCCTTTCAGTCCATGGTCAACAGTTTGAACACATGATTAAATAAAGGATAAAGTTATTGTTTTGGAAGACAAAATTTATGTTACATGGTTTGGTGGTTACCAAATCATTGTTAGTAAATTGTTTATTTCATTTACATCAGTATGAACTTGCGTTGCAATGTCAAATAAGTTGACAGCATGTATTGTGCATAGTTGATAACACTGTCATTTAGTGCTAACATTCAGCATGAGATGACATTTTGTTAAGAAGAATATTTATTCTGTGATGTCCAAGAGGTCACCAAATTGTTTCTAATAAATTGTTTAGTTCAACAAATGTACCACATATGATATAATTTAGATCAGTATAGGTAGAGACAGTTGTGTGACAGCAAGTATTTTACCTCTAAGAAGCACAAAGCCATGTACTGAAAACAAAACCCAGACACTTTACTTTAGCCTCAAAGAGATTCCTAGCTACCAAGAATTAGAAACTGTAGATTTCCAAGGTGTTACTATTGACAATAAATTGACATGGGAACCATACATTAAAAATATATTGGCTAGGCTTTCAAGAGTTATTTATCTAATTAGAAATTTAAAAAGACATGTTCCCAATGAGTATGTGAGATCAGCATATTTTGCCTTCTTCCAAAGCATCATCTCTTATCTTACTGTGGGGTAGTAGCTGTCAAGTAAATGACATTTTACTTTTACAGAAGAAAGTAATAAGAATAATAACGGATTATGATAAAACAGAACATTGTAAAACTCTGTTTATTAAATTACAGTGTCTTACAGTAGTAAACTTATTCATCTACAATGTTTTATTGTACAGTAAAAACAATGTCTCTAATTTTGTGTTGAGAAGTGATATTCACAGCCACAAGACTAGAAACAGAACATCTGTAGACGTGCCATATCATAGATTATCAAAATTGCAGAACTCCTACCTAGTTTTTGGACTAAGGATGTTTAATAGACTAAGTGCTGACTTTAAAGAACTGCCTGTAGATATTTTTAAAGCTAAATTATACAAGCTACTAGTGAACAATCCATTTTACACCATTGATGAATTTTTGAAGATGAAAATACTGTATTCTAACATGTGCCTATTTTATGTAAATCAATTTACATCAATATAGTAGTTAATGTAGAAATATATGCTCTTGACTTTGTCTATTGCTGTAATCAGCCGAATCACAATAAAATTATTATTATTATTATTATTATTATTATTACAGGAAAAGATAGGTCAAATCTTCCTTCTAAAATTTAGATATGTAATACTATAGCTCCTTTTTGAGGTGTATAAGATCTCTTTATTTTTGAAGAACGAACAGTTGGGTTCTTGTTTTCAGCTCACGTAAATGTCGGTGGAAAGAGAAATGTGAAATAGTTTTCTGAAGCCCACTGTGATACATTGGATTCTGGTCTATGTCATATTTCCAGGTGACCCTGCATCTAGATTGTAAGATGGTTCAAGGGGTAATAAATTTTTATTCTCATAGTGCAGGCCTACCTTATGGTATAAAACTATTCAGCCTGGTCTGAGATGCCTGCTTGGTAGTGTTTGCATTGCAAATGCCATTACCAGCCATGATGCTGTCACATTCATGAACGTTTCTTGAAATTTTTCACAACAGATTTCAGTGTCAACATTGACAAACACTATATCACCGTAATGTCTCCTCAAGAACTATAAAATGAGCTATAAAAAGTAAATTGTTCCCTTTAAAAAAATGTTCTTGCCTCAATGTCTCCGTTGATACCAGCACTAAAAACTTTAACCAAACAAAAACATATGTGCCCCTTGAAACTCTAACATTTGCCAAAAAGTGCATTTCAATATGTGTAACCATTCATGGATTGAAAGGGTTGTTACATCTTACGTGACTCACTCTGTAGAATCAACTTCAAGCAATGGCACATAAAATGGGTGTTATGCACAGTACTGAGGGAAAATAATATGATTACAGCAACTGCACCCCTTTACAGAACTCACTTCACTTCTCATATCTTGAACTAATAGTTGCTTCAGAAAATCAATCAAGTATGGACTGTTGAGAATATTCAAGCCACTACTGTGGAGAAACATCAACACAAATTTGCTGTGAACTTGGGGTTGGACATAATCAGTGATTGGTCACTGGACACCAATTTGCTTCCTTCCTGCTTAATTGTGTCAGTGTACACTTGAACAAAAAATGATGGTCTTATAAATAGAGCCACTTACACTTAAGTAAGGATCAAAAAAATCAACATGATATTCTTTTCCAGTGAAATCATAAATGGTGTAAAATGTGCCTCCTCAAACAGAAATATTGAAACACTTCACACTGTAAGTAGTTTCTTCCATTTCATCTGTAGTGTCTGGGAATAACTAATCTTTTTATGTTTGATGTGTTAATAAGCTTTTCTGTTTGTACTCGAAAGTCCTTGGAGGACATAGTGGATGTACCTATGAAGGATTTGGGTGATAATACACAAACAGTGTGTGATTGCAGGCATGACAGGTAGAGTGAGTATTCTGACGTGAAAGATGAAACAGTTGAGACTCAGAGCAGAATGCAAAAGACATTGTTGTTGTTATTGTTGTGGTCTTCAGTCCAGAGACTGGTTTGGTGCAGCTCTCCATGCTACCTGTGCAAGCTTCTTCATCTCCCAGTACCTACTGCAACCTACATCCTTCTGAACCTGCTTAGTGTATTCATCGCTTGGTCTCCCTCTATCATTTTTACTCTCCACACTGCCCTCCAATACTAAATTGGTGATCCCTTGATGCCTCAGAATATGTCCTATGAACCGATCCCTTCTACTAGTCAAGTTGTGCCACAAATTTCTCCTCTCACCAATTCTATTCAGTACCTCCTCATTACTTATGTGATCTACCCATCTGATCTTCAGCATTCTTCTGTAGCACCACATTTTGAAAGCTTCTATTCTCTTCTTGTCTAAACTATTTAATGTCCATGTTTCCCTTCCATACATGGCTACACTCCATACAAATACTTTCGAAATGACTTCGTGACACTTAAATCTATACTCGATGTTAACTCTTTTCTTTTCTTCAGAAATGCTTTCCTTGTCATTGCCAGTCCACATTTTATATCCTATCAACTCTGACCATCATCAGTTATTTTGCTCCCCAAATAGCAAAACTCATCTGCTACAGTAAATTTCTCATTTCCTAATCTAATTCCCTCAGCATCACCTGATTTAATTTGACTACATCCCATTATCCTCATTTTGCTTTTGTTGATGTTCGTCTTATATCCTCCTTTCAAGACAATGTTCATTCCATTTGACTGTTAATCCAGGTCCTTTTCTGTCTCTGACAGAGTTACAGTACCATGGGCAAACCTCAAAGTTTTTATTTCTTCTCCATGGATTTTAATTCCTACTCCAAATTTTTCTTTTGTTTCCTTTACTGCTTGCTCAATATGCAGATTGAATAACATCGGGGATAGACTACAACCCTGTCTCACTCCCTTCCCAACCACTGCTTCCCTTTCATGCCCCTTGAATCTTATGACTGTCATCTGGTTTCTGTACAAACTGTAAATAGCCTTTCACTCCCTGTATTTGACCTCTGCCTCCTTCAGAATTTGAAAGAGTGTATTACAGTCAACAGTGTCAAAAGATAAGTTGTAGGGTCAGTGTTGCCTCATGTATTCTTCTCCGAGGTCAGGTTCTACCAGAATGTCCATTCGTCTGTAAAGAATTCATGTTAGTATTTTGCAGCTGTGACTTATTAAACTGATCGTTCAGTAATTTTCACATCTGTCAACACCTGCTTTCTTTGGAAATGGAATTGTTATATTCTTCTTGAAGTCTCAGGGTATTTTGCCTGTCTGGTACATCTTGCTCACCAGATGGTACAGTTCTGTCAGGGCTGGCGCTCCCAAGGCTAATGGAATGTTGTCTACTCCTGGGGCCTTGTTTCAACTTAGGTCTTTTAGTACTCTGTCAAACTCTTCATGCAGTATCATATCTCCCATTTCATCTTCATCTATGTCCTCTCTCATTTCCATAATATTGTTCTCAAGTACATCACCCTTGTATAGACCCTCTATATACTCCTTCCACCTTTCTGCTTTCCCTTCTTTGCTTAGAACTGTGTTTCCATCTGAGCTCTTGATATTCATACAAGTGGTTCTCTTTTCTCCAAAGGTTTCTTTAATTTTCCTGTAGGCAGTATCTATCTTACCCCTAGTGATATATGCCTCTACATCCTTACATTTGTCCTCTAGCCATCCCAGCTTAGCCACTTTGCACTTCCTGTCAATTTCATTTTTGAGATGTTTGTGTTCCTTTTTGCCTGTTTCATTTACTGCGTTTTTATATTTTCTCCTTTCATCAATTAAATTCAATATTTCTTCTGTTACCCAAGGATTTCTACTAGCCCTCATCTTTTTACCTACTTGATTCTCTGCTGCCTTGACTATTTCATCTATCAAAGCTACCCATTCTTCTTCTACTGTATTTCTTTCCCCCATTCTTGTCAATTGTTCCCTAATGCTCTCTCTCAAACTCTCTACAACCTCTGGTTCTTTCACTTTATCCAGGTCCCATCACCTGAAATTCCCACCTTTTTGCAGTTTCTTCAGTTTTAATCTACAGTTCATAACCAATAGATCGTGGTCATAGTTCACATCTGCCCCTGGAAATGTCTTACAATTTAAAACCTGTCTTGCCATTACATAATCTATCTGAAACCTTCTAAACCTTCTAGTATCTCCAGGCCTCTTCCATTTATACAACCTTCTTTCATGATTCTTGAAACAAGTATTAGCTATGATTAAATTATGCTCTGTGCAAAATTCTACCAGGTGACTTCCTATTTCATTCCTTACCCCCATTTCACATTCACCTACTGTGTTTCCTTCTCTTCTTTTTCCTACTATCAAATTCCAGTTACCCATGACTAATAAATTTTTGTCTCCCTTCACTATCTGAATAATTTCTTTTATCTCATCATACATTTCATCAATCTCTTTGTCATCTGCAGAGGTGGTTGGCATATAAACTTGTACTACTGTGGTAGGCATTGGCTTCGTGTCTACCTTTTTTCTACAATAATGCATTCACTATACTGTTTTTAGTAGCTTACCCGCTCTCCTATTTTTTATTCATTATTATATCTACTCCTGCAGTACCCCTATTTGATTTTTTATTTATAATCCTGTATTCACCTGACCAGAAGTTTTGTTTCTCCTGCCACTGAACTCCACTAATTTTCACTAAATCTGACTTTAGCCTATCCATTTCCCTTTTTAAATTTTCAAACCTACCTGCCCGATTAAAGGATCTGACACTCCATGCTCCGATATGTAGAATGCCAGTTTTCTTTCCTTTATCCTGATAATGACATACTCCTGAGAAGTGCCCACCTGGAGATCTGAATGGGGGACTGTTTTACCTCTGGAATATTTTACCCAAGTGGACGCCATCATCTTTTAACCACATAGTAAAGCTGCATGCCCTCAGGGAAAATTAGGGCTGTAGTTTCCCCTTGCTTTCAGCCGTTTGCAGTACCAGCACAGGTTAATGTTACAAGGCCAGATCAGTCAATCATCCAGACTGTTGCTCCTGCAACTACTGAAAAGGCTGCTGCCTCTCTTCAGGAACCACACGTTTGTCTGGCCTCTCAACAAATACCCCTCTGTTGTTGTTGCACCTATGGTACGGCTATCTGTATCGCTGAGACGCACAATCCTCACCAATGGTGTGGTCTGTGGTTCATGGGGGAGTGAGGGGGGGAGGGGGGCAAAAACATTAAAATGTTTAATACATTAAAAGCACAAAACAAGAACTTCAGACTTGGATAAAAATACAGTTTACAGTAAACAGGAAAACACAACAAAAAATTGCACTGTATTTCAACAAACTTTGATTGGTAAGTGGTAGCAACAAGTTGAAATTCACAAGATTAAAAAATCCTGTGCATAAACAAAAATTCAGTCTTAGGTTTGGAAAATGTGAATGCATTTAACATTTAAAAATGCTATTTCAGACTGTTGTTGCAGAAGACTGTGTAAATTACTTTACTTTGTTTAATAAGGAGGAAAGTTATCAAATTGAAGAAAGAGATGCAAAATAATTTGTTGCTCAAAGTGAAACACAACTTTTTTTTTATGGATGCCAATGGCTGATATTTGAATTATTTAAGTTAGAGATCAATATTGCTTGATGAATAATAACCACAAGGGTTGAAAGAGTTACATATTTATAAAGAAATTTGCTTGGTCTAAACTGAACACACTCAGTAAACTTGTTTCATTCAATTTCAGGTTCATTACTACGCTAAAAAGCAAAAAATATATCACAGTGTTTAAACAGAGTTCTTCTTCACTGCCAAACACTTGTTATACTTCATGGAATCCAGTGATGATACGTTATTGTGGTGGTGCACTGAGGTGTTGCATCTGTTGGCTTGGCAGTATTTTTTCTGCAGTGATGAGGAGCATAAGACCCATCTTCAATCTTTAGCAATCACAACCACCCTCCTACGTTCTGTGATGCACTTCCATGGGGAGAGCTATTCAATCAAGACTTTTTTTGCAGGACTCAATGAATAACTGTGCAAACACATCGTATTTTAAAAAAATAGAAGTTAGACACTTTGAGCTTCTGCAGTGGACAGAATGGATGGTATGTTTTTTCAATGTAAGTCCCCTAAGCAATGTTAGTGGCTGTAGGTGGGCTCATGTTCTGGTAGATGGTGTTTCTCAAAAAGAGATAAAATTTACTTTACTTAGTGATGGCGTTATGTAGACTATATGTCAGTCATATGTAAGGTATAATAACATAGTTCAATTACTTGTTATGCCTGGTCATGTACTATGTGGTATGGACATGTGAAATCACCTTGGTGGGAATCTTTGGCTCTTATTCTTCTGTCAGCACTGATCCTTCATATGATCTAATTGACTGAATACTTGTGGCTTTTCTTCTGATAATCTTCTGTAGCATCTATCTGAAATTTGAAAATGATGTCGTGATATGTATGAAGTGATTTTAATCACTGTGTGCCAGACTACTGAGATTGAGAGAGAGTATGTTGGCAGTCATTATACAATGTCACCAGATCTCATGTATCTTTGTAACAAAGAAAACACAGAAAACACATGCTAAGATTCTATTAAATCATGTTGCTAAGTTTTTTACAGTCTTTAATTATACAAAACCAAATACTTGCATCAGATTACCAGTTGTGTGTCTTGTTGATATATCTAGTTTAGCGTATACCATTTTTCACCTTCCCATAGCTTTAGAGTAGAAAACAGAGGGTCACATTAACAAATAATATCACAAGAATAAATCTAAACCCAGCACAGAGAAACATTAAATGTAGTGTCCTGCAATGTTCAGTACTTGGACAACTCCTGTTCTTTACTTATATAAATGGTATATAAAAGATGGTCTAGATCTAGTCAAAAAAATTGTGATGTTTATAGATGTAAAAAATATACCAGTACTGATAAAGGGGAAAAATACATTTGTACAAGATATGAACAAGAGAGTAGTGGAGCAAGCTTACAACTGATTGCAACAAACAGTTTAGAGCCGGTTGTTCTAATGCCTAATGGGCATCCACAAGTAGACCACTGGGCGGACCGAAGTAGTACATTCTGCCTCCCGGGTGGCCCTACTGCGCCACATCTACAGCTTGTTTTGTAACATGCTCAAGCCTAATGTCAACCCCTGCCTGCAGTCGTCTGGCTGAGGCATGTGACTCTGTAGCGTACAGCTTGGATGCTTAACTGCCTCTGCAAGAGCTTTTTGCCTACCCCTTCTCACGTCTGCTTACAGTCACTTGGCTGCACCCTGTGTGGGCACTCGAGCAGCAACAGTCTACTTTAGAGAGTAAAAAACATCAGCTTTACAACTGGTTATTTAATTTGATATAGTTTGGTCATGATATGTAATTCCTATTGTACATACTGTAGACACACTGACATATTATGCAATGATTCTTCTGGCAATGTCTGATAAGATGAAATAGACATTTACTTGTTCTTGGCAGTTTGCTTCATTTTGCCTTTATGCAGTGATTTTCCTGTCTCTAAGCTCTTGTTCTAATTTATATGTATTTCCACTTGTAAACAGTCACTCTTCCCCTTCCTCAGATGAGTGCTGAAAAACATTTTTGTTTTCTAGAAACTTCTTCCAGCTCCATTTTGTAACTAATTCTTGATTCCTTGTTTCCTCATCATGCAACTACACTCATACAGTTCCCTCCCACCTGTAGCTTAATGCCTTACATTCTGCAATCTCACATCCTAAATCAACATACTATGTCCCTTGTCCCTGTGTTTGTTGTCTTACTTCATCCTGGTCCTAGTTCAAATGCTTTATCACACTTTCCTTAAATATAGAATGGTATGACTATAACAACACCACACCCATCACCCATTGAGAACTGTCACATCATCAATAACTTCACCCCACACAGTGCAGTATCACCATGTACTTCATGCTAATACTTAAAATGTAAAACATTCAAAAAATGTATTTTAACCTCTTTTTCTTTTGGCTTTCCTTTTGGACTCATGTCATTTAAATATCTGAGTGTAATGTTGCAAAGTGATATGGGATGGAATGAGCATGTGAGGATTGTGGTAAAACAGGTGAATGGTCAACTTTGGTTTATTGGAAGTGTGGTTCACCTGTAAAGGAGACCACGTATAAGAGAAGGACACTAGTGTGGTCCGGTTGAATTAAGGCAAGACATTGAAGCAATTCAGAGCCAGGCTGCTAGATTTGTTATTAGTAGTTTCGAGCAATATGTGTTATGGAAATGCTTTGGAAACTCAAATTGGAATCCCTGGAGGGAAGGTGACATACTTTTTGAGGAACACTGTTGAGAAAATTTAGAGAACCGGTATTTGAACTGACTGCAGAACAATCCTACTGCCACCAACATAAATTTTTTGTAAGTTCCATGAAGATAAGGTAAGAGAAATTATGGCTCATATGGAGGCATATAGAGAGTCATTTTACCCTCACTCTGTCTGTGAGTGGTACAGGAAAGGAAATCACTAGAAGGTACAAGGTACGGTACCATCAGCCACAAACTGTACAATGGCTTGTGAAGTATGTATGTGGATGTAGATGTAGAGTATTATACACTCCTGGAAATGGAAAAAAGAACACATTGACACCGGTGTGTCAGACCCACCATACTTGCTCCGGACACTGCGAGAGGGCTATACAAGCAATGATCACACGCACGGCACAGCGGACACACCAGGAACCGCGGTGTTGGCCGTCGAATGGCGCTAGCTGCGCAGCATTTGTGCACCGCCGCCGTCAGTGTCAGCCAGTTTGCCGTGGCATACGGAGCTCCATCGCAGTCTTTAACACTGGTAGCATGCCGCGACAGCGTGGACGTGAACCGTATGTGCAGTTGACGGACTTTGAGCGAGGGCGTATAGTGGGCATGCGGGAGGCCGGGTGGACGTACCGCCGAATTGCTCAACACGTGGGGCGTGAGGTCTCCACAGTACATCGATGTAGTCGCCAGTGGTCGGCGGAAGGTGCACGTGCCCGTCGACCTGGGACCGGACCGCAGCGACGCACGGATGCACGCCAAGACCGTAGGATCCTACGCAGTGCCGTAGGGGACCGCACCGCCACTTCCCAGCAAATTAGGGACACTGTTGCTCCTGGGGTATCGGCGAGGACCATTCGCAACCGTCTCCATGAAGCTGGGCTACGGTCCCGCACACCGTTAGGCCGTCTTCCGCTCACGCCCCAACATCGTGCAGCCCGCCTCCAGTGGTGTCGCGACAGGCGTGAATGGAGGGACGAATGGAGACGTGTCGTCTTCAGCGATGAGAGTCGCTTCTGCCTTGGTGCCAATCATGGTCGTATGCGTGTTTGGCGCCGTGCAGGTGAGCGCCACAATCAGGACTGCATACGACCGAGGCACACAGGGCCAACACCCGGCATCATGGTGTGGGGAGCGATCTCCTACACTGGCCGTACACCACTGGTGACCGTCGAGGGGACACTGAATAGTGCACGGTACATCCAAACCGTCATCGAACCCATCGTTCTACCATTCCTAGACCGGCACGGGAACTTGCTGTTCCAACAGGACAATGCACGTCCGCATGTATCCCGTGCCACCCAACGTGCTCTAGAAGGTGTAAGTCAACTACCCTGGCCAGCAAGATCTCCGGATCTGTCCCCCATTGAGCATGTTTGGGACTGGATGAAGCGTCGTCTCACGCGGTCTGCACGTCCAGCACGAACGCTGGTCCAACTGAGGCCCCAGGTGGAAATGGCATGGCAAGCCGTTCCACAGGACTACATCCAGCATCTCTACGATCGTCTCCATGGGAGAATAGCAGCCTGCATTGCTGCGAAAGGTGGATATACACTGTACTAGTGCCGACATTGTGCATGCTCTGTTGCCTGTGTCTATGTGCCTGTGGTTCTGTCAGTGTGATCATGTGATGTATCTGACCCCAGGAATGTGTCAATAAAGTTTCCCCTTCCTGGGACAATGAATTCACGGTGTTCTTATTTCAATTTCCAGGAGTGTATCACCATCAGTCTACCCATTTTTACATTTGAATGGTTGGGAAGAGAAGTGGAATATTAACAAGAGAGAGTATTTATTTTTGTATGGAACCTAAGTTTCCATTTAATTAAAACCAGCCATGTAGAACCATATTTCAGCATAGTTACAAAAATCAGTTTTATGTCAACAGAAACTGCAAAGAAGGCAGGGGTTGCCATTGTTGAGAATAGACGCTTACGCAGTTCTCATAACAAGGTTCCAGAGATAATTTGAATATATTTTACTGTCATAGTGTTTACATAAAATTTGTTGAGGTCAATTAACTATGCTTGCTGAAGTTTCATTTAAAAATAAAACTGAGGAACATCTCATATTTTCATTCACTAAAATGTACCATTTGATGCCAAAGAAACAAGGCTGCTTGTGTTGTAAAAGAATTATCTATGGTAGTATATTAGAGTGCTTTTTTCATTGTTTTGACACATCACAGAATACATTTACAGATATGTTTTGAGCAGTGTAATGCATAATTGCAGATATTTGTGGATTCAAATGGATCCTACTCTGATGTCAACCATCAATAACTGAACATATTTTGTAAGTACAACATTTTATGGTGATGGACATGAACATGTCTGTGGTAAACTGCTGTTCCACTGTCTCAGCATTGAATGGTTTTGACAAATCTTGTTACAGTGTAGTGATGCACTTCAAGGTTGATGGAAAAAAACTTGTCATGCACTAATTCAGTAACACATCATATCAAATAGTTCCTTAATAATGTGAGCAGTTGTGTTTCTTTCGCGTTGAGGTGATACACTACATGGTGCTTTCCTGGCTGTAAATTTGGATGCAGAAGAGATGTTGGACTCTATTTGTCCAGTACTGGGAGCCAATGACCAAGGTAGGTGTCACGGGGGCTTAACATTGCTTTGCCAGATGGAAATGAAATGAGCGTTTGGCGTCATTGGCCGGGAGGCCCCTCGCGGGGCAGGTCCGGCCGCCATATCGCAGGTCTTATTACATTCGGCGCCACATTGGGCGACCTGCACGCCGGATGGGAATGAAATGATGATGAACACAACACAACACCCAGTCCCTGAGCGGAGAAAATCTCCGACCCAGCCGGGAATCGAACCCGGGCCCAGAGGACGGCAATCCGTCACGCTGACCACTCAGCTACTGGGGCGGACTTTGCCAGATAACACCACAGCAAAGAGTAAGGAGACACGTGCTGAATTCATGTTTACTTCAAAAGTACCGCATAGAAGTTAGAATTTGGTACCTTAGTTCCATACAGAAAGTATGAGCATCCATAAGGCACATGATACTCATTATTCTTTAAAAAAAAGAAACAAACATCAAATAAGAAATCCATAGCCACATCAGAACAAGAAGTCTTGCTTCTAGTTAAGTTTCATTGGGGCCAGTGGAACAATGTTAGTAATTTTCTCATAGATGCTTCATTCTTATGAAAAGGAAAGTTGCCACTCGCCATATTGCAGAGATGCTGAGTCACAGATAGGCACAGCAAAAAGACTGTCACAAACTAGCTTTCGGCTAGTTTGGCCTTCATAAAAAATAGATGACATACTCTCTCTCACAAACACACTCACGTAAATTCAACTTGCACATACATGACTGCCCATCATGTGTGTGTGTGTGTGTGTGTGTGTGTGTGTGTGTGTGTGTGTGTGTAGGCCATACTGGCCAAAAGCTAATTTGTGACAGTCTTTTTGTTGTGCCTATCTGTGAATCAGCATCTTCACTATATGGTGAGTGGCAACTTTCCTTCTCATAATATTGTTACATCCTGTCCTGAATATTCCATTGTTTGATAAATGTTTTATTGTTAACTTTAAAATATTGTTATTTTCAAAAAAGAGTTCAAAATATTTCAGAATGGATACTTTATTTCAGGAGTATGGTAATGAACTATGGGCAATAAAGGAACCGGTGATAATTACGACTGACAGTGGCTACATCCGGGGATGTGACAAGTTCTTAAATGAAATAGCCACATTTTGTGGTATCCAACTCTTGGTTGAAACTGCAGATTACTACAGGCCCATGTTGCTTGACTATGTGGACACTTTGACTAAAACAAAGGCAAGTTTCATGCAGAATTTCCTGTTTTGTGGTTTTGTTTAACTGATACTGTTATATCCTCTGTTAATAAAATTTCATGTGGCATCTGAAATCATGATGCAGTCATTGTTCCAATATTTTTTTGACAAATTTGCTATGTTTGGAATAAGTTATTGATATCTGCAGACATGTTATACATTCCGTCAGTTTCTGTATTTTTTGTTCCAGAGGACACATGTTTACATGAACTTTACAATTGGCAAACATCCTGCTGGAACCATAATATTCCAGGTAAGCTTTTTAATAACTTTTATACTATCCATTTACTTCCACCTTTTTCCATTTGTGTTTCATGAGAGTGCAGTTTATTTCTTATGTACAAGTCACTACATTTTCTTTTTTGGATTAACTGATTACATTTGGAAACAGTAACAATGTATGCATTGCAAGGCCTTCATGAAAATAATTACATCCACCCACTGACAATTATGAATTGTATATTTAAAACTGAATTGTATATTTAAAACTGACTGGACAGATGTAGTTATGACTGTTAAATTAAATTATTCAATCAAATTCCTCTGCAAATGGTTGTATAGTGATGACAGTTAGAGTGTACTATCATCTGTGTATATGATTTCTTTTTACCTGTAGTACGATATCTGGGTTAGTACCTGCCAAACACTGTCACAGTATAAAATCTTTTTGGTGAAACAAAGTTCATGCATCCTAATATAGAGGAATGGTGTTCCATTGAATATAAAACAAATTGAACCAATCTCTCAAACTATTGGCACTGTTGTTATAATCAATCCTAATATGCATACACCATGAAACATCACAAGGTGGAATAACTGAACTTGCTCAGCTATTCTTCCCAACAGAAGTATTATGTTTTCTTTCTTTCTGTCACTTAAATTATCAGTAGGCAGTATGTACATGTAATCTAAAAGTGTATGATTTTCAGGTGACTGAGGAAAATGTTATGCTATAATTACTTTGTGTAAAAACGCATTATTTGACAGAGGCCGCAAACTTTTTTGCTCGGGACCGAATAATGAGACTGTAGGATGACACCTCAGCCAGAAAAATATACTGATCTTATCATCAACTGGTAACCTTTTTAAATCAGTATCTTATGAGCAGCCAGTAGACTAGCTATAGTGAGGTCGTGACAACTTGGCCACTGGCCTCTAAGTACTGATCATTGAAAGTTAGCACCATTCTGCTTCAAATTGCTGCCTCCCTCACCCCTCATAGTTATGATACTGTTATTGTTTGATGAAGTGCTGTTGTGTTGTCTCTGCAAGTGGATGATTAATTGATTAATAACAGTAATTGAACATATATTTAAATGCATTATGCAGTATGAGACACAATCATAAATGGTTACTAAATGTTGTGAATGTCATTTTTCTTGTACTCACTGCATTGTATTACAACAGCATTAGTTTAATGTCATGTTCCTTTCTACAAATGCGTACTGCATTTGAGGATGAGTGTCTCTATAATGCATGTTCATGAATCCTTGTTACTTCTGTTTGAAATTTATACCACAGTGGCTTAATGGTATGAGACTCACACAACATAAAAAAACTTTGTGCTCATTTCACATCACTTAAAATTGTATACTCAGACTCCTCAATATGTAGCCATGAATATTCACAACAAAATAAAAGGGTGTAACACAATAACATAGCTCTAAATTGTAAAAAGCAACTTATGCAATTTTGTAGTTTAAAGGTGCTACTATTCAGTGGAAGATTTCATGAAGGATGAAGTGATACTTTGAGCTGGATCCTGAAAAAGAAATAAAAACTAATGCTAGTTATAATGGATGCAAAATTCTGAAATTGTGATTGAAAGAACTTTGTATAAAATATTCAGCACGTAACAATGTAAGTTTGACAAAATTTTAAATAAGTAAATTATAACCTTGGCATGTCTCCTGTACATAAGACTTACGATCTGAAATTCTTTATGTTATGAGGTGAATAAAACACATTTCACAGTTATTAGTACCAGAAGCCAGACAAGAAAAAATTCCCCCTATCATTTCCCCTCACTCCACAGTGACAAATCTATCTGCCCATGCACCCAGTGTTGTCCTTGATGTGACCGGCAAACTTTTTGCTCACCTACTGTAATTCCTCCACAATATTTTTGAGTCAACAACTGAGTCAGGTCCAATTATGGGTAGTTATCCTCCTTCAGTAACTATTAAACAGTAACACCATTTACAAATGGAAATACATATTCAAAACTGTAAATAATATTTACTATTCACAACAGATGACCATCATCAACTCCATCAAATAAAATTTTTGAGCAGTTGATACCATGATCAGCCATATTTTTGATATTAAAACCTTACAATATAATGAATAAGAATTTTAAATTCCAGCACACTGGTTTGATATCAGTTTAATTTTGAGAATGTATTCACAGGAGTTGAGTTTTGCCATGCTCCATTTTGATAACAATTATATTGTACCAATGTATTCACAAAAGTTGAGTGTTTGCACTGTCTGGAAAAATCATTCTGTTAGAATGGGTCAATGATGGCATTCATGACTGACAGAATTTCACAAAATGTCTGCCATCATGTTTGCAAGTATAGAAAGTAACATTAAGTGCTGCTGACCCATTTTTGTTAAACTAAAAGAAAGAATACATTTTGCCTGTCTAATAATGAAAAAGAACTGAATTTAGGTCCTACATAATGCAGCCTTAGATTAGTTTGAGAAATTTTCTCCTTAAGATTATAACATCACACCCAATTTAAGACGAGAATCAGTATCATTTTACGATCCCATTCCATGGGGAGATCAGGATATTAATGCAGCAAACTGTTTCATAATCTGTTGACTGGAATGAAAGACACCACCTTTCCTTTTCTTGCCATCTGGAACCTGGTGGTGATGATTCTTTCCATCACACTATACTAACCATTACAACATTTAATGCAATTGTTATTAGCAATCTCGATTATGGAATTACGCTGTGTCTTATGTAATTTACTGTGTAACTAGAATTAAATGATGACTTTTTGTTGTTAAAAATTCTTAATTCAAATATTAATTTCAGTTGTATTCTGATCTGCTACCAGTGACTTGTGAGAATTTCAAGTGCTTGTGCACTGGTGAGAAGGGTGGAAATGACGAAGGTATACTTTTACACTATAAGAATACACTCATTCACAGAGTTGTCAAGATGGGTTGGCTTCAAGGAGGTGGTAAGCTGTACATAGTGTTGTTGTGTATTGATTTTTGTCTAATAACTGAATAATGTAACTGAAAAAGTTATTTTGCAATAGCTTCCTACTCGTAATAGAGATATAAATTATTTAATGTTTAGGCATTGGGTGTTCTAAGACAGTTAAAACTTTTAGTCTGACATAAGTCTGTACTTGATTAGAAGAGTTCACACATATGACTTTCAAGCTATCCATTGCATGTTATCAGCAGAGAAATCAATTTTGCTCATCCAGGGCTTTCTCCTCTACGTATAAAAGCTAGAGACATGAGTGTTATTCTGGTGAGTTGTTGGGCATCTACAAGTTAATTCCATTGAGCTGGTGAATTCAACAAGATTCAAGGATGCATGGCATTATGTGTTGTATTGTGATGTCCATATACATACACTGACTTCTCTGTTGAGGCATGAGGTCATGTCACATTTTAAGCAAATGTGTTTTTGTTGCACCTTGTGGGTCTACTATGCTTACATTTGTGTTTTGTATCTGCACATAAATAAAAAATGCTCACACATTATGTGGTCTGTCCTCTGTCATTACTACCATAAATTAAGGTTTCTACATGACCATCTTTCATTGGCCCGGTAGAAAGGATGTGGGACATATTGCTACCTTGAATAGCAACAGGTACTGCCACAAACTGTAGCATGAGCAACATCCCTATTTCTGTAAAGATGGCTCAGTAATGGGGGTGGGAAGGGAGGGGGGGGGGGGGGGGGAAATCTCAATTTCCCAGTGAACCATTTCCCTTGAGTCACAACTCATATTTATTGATAATTTTACTGTTTACCAAGTTACCTGGATATAATCCCTTCATAACCCCTTATCCTATTATAATAATGCCTGTTTTTGCAGGCCATTAACTAGATAACTAGTGTCTGTGGCATGGACTATGAATTTTGAATAATAATATACTTTGTCTCTCATAGGACTTCTTTCAAATTTTTAAATTTTGGTAGTTTTTCTGTGGCAGCCTGATGTGTTGTAAGGACTTTCCAAAAGGAATATTAGCTAAATATTTATAATTTTCTGGAAAAACATGCACTTTCTTAGGTTGCATTTGACAATTACTGCAGCAAATTTTATAAATTTCCAAAATGCTCACATCAGGCTTATCAAAAGAATAGTTCGATGGTTAAAGAATTTAAACTTATGAGGAGTAAGACCCTACCATTGTTATTTGAATTAAAAATGTTATCACAATTACTGATCTTAGCTCTCAATTGTTTTAAGCGTGGTTGCGTTCCTCAGTGTCAGCACCCAGTTCCCTATGTGCAGAATAACTAACTGTGAAGATGATGATGTGGTGAGCTACTACAAATCACTACAGCTGAGACACACTATTTGTGACCAAACTGAAAGTTTGTTTAAATAAACATTACACAAACTACTGACTGATGCATAACTGTGGACCTGTGTTGGTACGAACTCAGCACAAAGTCAGCTATTAACTGCAAAATACTGCCCCAAGTGTCCTTGGAAAGAAGCTAAAGTCTGTAAAGTGACTTGTAATCTCCCACCCAGTCTCTTCGATCTTAGCAACCACATCTATTTTTTTCCTTTCTTACTTCTCATTTGAAGACTTGTCTATTTTTTTCCCTCTTTCCATATTCACTAAATTCTGTTGCTCAAGTCCTTACTGGTTTCTGTGGTTTTTCATACCCTACATCTTATCTTTAGATAAGAAGGCTGAAGAATCAGACTACACGAACACACATCCACATACACACAAGAATACCCTTATACACAAACATTGAAATTACCTGTTGCAATGTGAGAACCACCAGGTGTTGTTGGGGAAAGAATGTGTGTATATGGGTGTGGGGGGGGGGGGGGGGGGGGGGGGCGGGGACAACAAATTTCAAGCTTTTGCAACCCAAGGTTGCTTCATCAGTAAAGAGGGAAGGAGAGGGAAAGATGAAAGGATGTGGGTTTTAAGGGAGAGGGTAAGGAGTCATTCCAATCCCGGGAGCGGAAAGACTTATCTTAGGGGAAAAAAGGACAGGTATACACTCGCACACACACACATATCCATCCGCACATATGCAGACACAGGCAGACATATGTAAATGCAAAGAGGGTGGGCAGAGATGTTAGTCGAGGCGGAAGTACAGAGGCAAAGATGTTGTTGAATGACAGGTGAGGTACGAGTGGTGGCAACTTGAAATTAGCGGAGGTTGAGGCCTGGTGGGTAAGGGGAAGAGAGAATATATTGAAGGGCAAGTTCCCATCTCCGAGTTCAGATAGGTTAGTGTCAGTGGGAAGTATCCAGGTAACCCGGACAGTGTAACACTGTGCCAAGCTGTGCTGGCTGTGCACCAAGGCATGTTTAGCCACAGGGTGATCCTCAGTACCAACAAACACTGTCTGCCTGTGTCCGTTCATGTGAATGGACAGTTTGTTGCTGGTCATTCCCACATAGAAGGCTTCACAGCGTAGGCATTTCAGTTGGTAAATCACGTGGGTGCTTTCACATGTGGCTATGCCTTTGATTGTGTACACCTTCTGGGTTACAGGACTGGAGTATGTGGTGGTGGGAGGGTTCATGGGACAGGTCTTACACCAGGGGCGGTTACAAGGGTAGGAGCCAGAAGGTAAGGAAGGTGGTTTGGGGATTTCATAGGGATGAACCAAGAGGTTACGAAGGATAGGTGGATGGCGGAAAGACACTCTTGGTGGAGTGGGGAGGATTTCATGAAGGATGGATCTCATTTCAGGGCAGGATTTGAGGAAGTCGTATCCCTGCTGGAGAACCACATTCAGAGTCTGATCCAGTCCCAGGAAGTATCCTGTCACAAGTGGGGCACTTTTGGGGTTCTTCTGTGGGAGGTTCTGGGTTTGAGGAGATGAGGAAGTGGCTCTAGCTATTTGCTTCTGTACCAGGTCGGGAGGGTAGTTGTGGGATGAGAAAGCTGTTTTCAGGTTATTGGTCTAATGGTTCAGGGATTCAGGACTGGAGCAGATTCATTTGCCACGAAGACCTAAGCTGTAGGGAAGCGACTGTTTGATATGGAATGGGTGGCAGCTGTCAAAATGGAGGTACTGTTGCTTGTTGGTGGGTTTGATGTGGACGGATGTGTGAAGCTAGCCATTGGACAGATGTCAAGGAAAGTGGCATGGGATTTGGAGTAGGACCAGGTGAATCTGATGGAACCAAAGGAGTTTAGGTTGGAGAGGAAATTCTGAAGTTCTTCTTCACTTTGAGTCCAGATCATGAAGATTTCATCAATAAATCTGTACCAAACTTTGGGTTGGCAGGCTTGAGTAACCAAGAAGGCTTCCTCTAAGCAACCCATAAATAGGTTGGCATACGAGGAGGCCATCCTGGTACCCATGGCTGTTCCCTTTAATTGTTGGTATGTCTGGCCTTCAAAGGTGAAGAAGTTGTGGGTTAGGATGAAGCTGGCTAAGGTAATGAGGAAAGAGGTTTTACGTAGGGTAGCAGGTGATTGGCGTGAAAGGAAGTGCTCCATCGCAGCGAGGCCCTGGATGTGCAGGATATTTGGGCATAAGGAAGTGGCATCAATGGTTACAAGGATGGTTTTCGGGGGTTACAGATTGGGTAAGGATTCCAGGTGTTCGAGAAAGTGGTTGGTGTCTTTGATGATGGATGGGAGACTGCATGCAATGTGTTGAAGGTATTGATCCACATAGGCAGAGATACGTTCTGAGGGGGGCTTGGTAACCATCTACAATGGGGCGGCCGGGATGATTGGGTTTGTGAATTTTAGGAAGTAGGTAGAAGGTAGGGGTGCGGGGTGTCGGTGGGGTTAGGAGGTTGATGGAGTCAGGTGAAAGGTTTTGTAGGGGGCCTAAGGTTCTGAGGATTCCTTGAAGCTCCACCTGGACGTCAGGAATGGGATTACCTTGGCAAACTTTGTATGTAGTGTCGTCTGAAAGCTGACGCAGTCTCTCAGCCACATACTCCCAATGATCAAGTACCACGGTCTGGAACCCTTGTCAGCCGGAAGAATGATGATGGATCGGTCAGCCTTCAGATCATGGATAGCCCGGGCTTCAGCTGTGGTGATGTTGGGAGTAGGATTAAGGTTTTTCAAGAAGGATTGAGAGGCAAGGCTGGAAGTGAGAAATTCCTGGGACCTTGCCATTCAATATATTCTCTCTTCCCATTAGCCACAATGCCTCAACCTCCACTAATTTCAAGTTGCCGCCACTCGTACCTCACCTGTCATTCAACAACATCTTTGCCACTGTACTTCTGCCTCAACTGACATCCCTGGCCAACCTCTTTGCATTTACATATGTCTGCCTGTGTCTGTATATGTGCGGATGGATATGTGTGTGTGTGTGTGTGTGTGTGTGTGCGAGTGTATACCTGTCCTTTTTCCCCCTAAGGTAAGTCTTTCCGCTCCCGGGATTGGAATGACTCCTTACCCTCTCCCTTAAAACCCACATCCTTTCATCTTTCACTCTCCTTCCCTCTTTCCTGATGAAGCGACCTTGGGTTTGTGTGTTTTTATTGTGCCTATCTACCAGCGCTTTCCCATTTGGTAAGTCACAGCATCTTTGTTTTATATCTAAAAACAAAGATGATGTGACTTACCAAACGAAAGCGCTGGCAGGTCGACAGACACACAAACAAACACAAACATACACACAAAATTCAAGCTTCTGCAACCAACCGTTGCTTCATCAGGAAAGAGGGAAGGAGAGGGAAAGACGAAAGGATGTGGGTTTTAAGGGAGAGGGTAAAATGTCTGCTTGTGTCTGTCTATGTGCGGTTGGATATGGGTGTGTGTGCTAGTGTATACCTGTCCTTTTCTCCCCCTAAGGTAAGTCTTTCTGCTCCCTGGATTGGAATGACTCCTTACTCTCTCCCTTAAAACCCACATCCTTTCGTCTTTCCCTCTCCTTCCCTCTTTTTTGATGAAGCAACCATTGCTTTTTTATTTTTTGTAGGTAGGGTAAGGTGGAGTAAATCCGACCAGGTGGGTAAACCAGACTGCCCCTATTTGTGAGAAATGGCAAAGCAGAGCAATTTCACATTAGTGTTACCATATAGACCATTCAAAATAACAAAAATGTCACATTGACAGCTTTGCCGCATTTGACATTTATCCAATCAAAAGACAACAAGTGTGTTTTCGATTGTTTCAACTTAGTGCAAATTGCATCATTAGATTTACCTTATTAAATAAAATGATCACAAAATAAATGGTAAGTGATTTGTGTAGTGTATTTAGTGACCTATTCAGTGTATGTATCATTTTTGTTGGAAATTTCATGTAAATTGTTTCTATGTGTGTTAAATGAAAAATGGCATGGTGAGGTAAATCCGACTGCTAAATGGTGGGGTAAATCCGACCGCATATTTTTTTGTTGTTTATGTGTATGGAATTATTTATTTATGTAAACAAAGTGAATTTTTGTTTATTTTTAGGAAAATGGTACGAAATTACAAATGAAAAACAACAAAAGGCAATCAAAACGATATTCCCCAAGCAATTGCTGTAGTGCAGATAGGAATGTCTTTTTGAGCTGTTGCTCATGATTTTAACATTCCGCGATAGACATTGCTGTTGCACCGCCATGCTAATGAAATGAATATGCAGTGTACTGAAGTCAATTTGAATGATATTGTTGTTGCTTCTGCAGGCCGTAGCACAGTAAGATTGCAAACGTTTTTGACTTTCATCTTGTTGGTTTTATTATACAAATCAAATTTTTTACCTATTTTATTACATTTCTCTTTACTTTTTCGACTTCTTTTTTCATAGGTGCTCACTGCAGGACAAGAAAATGCTTTAGAAGACTATTTGAAGCATGCTTCTGATGTTTTCCTTGGTTTGATGAGCAACCAGCCCAGATCATTAAATTCAAATTTGCCATACATCTAAAAGCCAATGTCTATGATTCATGGAAAATGGAATCAAAAGTGGGACAAGATTGGTTCTGCAGATTTATGCAATGGCACTTTTGTTGTGAAAGCCAGAAGCAAACAGTTTGGCAAGAGCAAATGTGTTCAATCAACATAATGTGGCCAATTTTTTTTAAAGCTATTGACCTGTGATGAACACACAGCCATTTGGTCCACACAATATTTGGAATGTCAATGAAACTGGCATCACAATGGTGCATTGGTCTGTCTGAGTGATTACTCATCATGGCAACAACCGACACGTGGGCAAATCACTTCAGCCGAGAAGGGGAAACTAGTGACAGCGCTTTTGCCTGTCTCAGACATCGGAATGTGGATGCCACCATATTTTGTGTTTCCCGGAGCCCACTTCCAACCACATTTTTTGAATGGTGGCCCAACAGGTTGCGTTGGCAGGACACATCCATCAGGGTGGATCACGAATGAACTATTTCTGGACTTTTTAAAGCATTTCCGTGCCTTCATGCATTGCTTGCCAGATCAGCTGGTGTTGCTATTCATGGATAACCACGAAAGCCACAGGTCATTAGCAGTGTTGCAATACTGCCAAACAAATGTGATTCATGCGGTGTTGTTTCTGCCACATTGCTCACATCGATTGCAACAGCTTGGTGTTGCAGTATTTGGACCATTCAAAACAGCGATGAACCAGCAATGTCTCAACTTTGTTCAGATGCATCCCGGCCAGACGATCCAAATTTTTGAGCACTGGAAATTGTTGCCACGGAAACTAACATTAAAGCTGGATTCTGTGCAAGTGGCATTTGGCCGTTCGACCCACAAATTTTCCAGGACATCGATGTTGTGCCCAGTGAAACAATTGATCGGCCACTGGTAGAAGTCACTCTGGATGTTGATGATGGTGATGATCATGAACAAGAGGATGACATTCCATTGAAGCCACCACTTGCTGCTTCAACACCAACAACATTGACATCCAGTTTGAACGAGATGTTGCAATCGATTCATCCGTTTCTGTGCACACCACCTCACCAAGGAACAAAATGTGGCCATAAGCCTGGCTGAACATCCGTCCTTACCTCAGATGAAACCATTTCTGAATTGGCAGAAGCTGAGCAAAACTGGTTAGCAAAGCAAACAAAGAAGGCCAGCAATAAAGCCAATAATGCAAAAAAGGTTACCAAAAAAAAGTACAATAATCAAACAAATACTGAACAACCATCAATGCCACAGCCAACCAGACATTCAAATTGAACCAAATGTTTACAAATAAGTTATTTCGATAGCCAATCAGACTCAGATTAATTAATTAATTCTTCTCTTTCAATGAAATCATCTTTTTTCAGATAAAATTTACATTCATTTACCTTTCAGTACATTTAGTACTCTAAACATTGTTACTTTTTTGAATAAATTTTGTTCATTTATGTAAGAAACATAATTGCTTATAATTATTTCCCAAAAAAACGTTCATATAGAAGTATTTCTGTGCAAAATCAGCCAAACAAATAGGGGTCGGATTTACCCTACCATTTTTGCAAATGGCAAAAATGTCCGTTTCTTAAAATAATGTCCGTTTCTTAAAATACGGATGTCTCAAAAAATATTGATGATATAACAAAAATATATTGCAAAAAGTCCCTCCTGTATATTACCTATAATTTAATGTATATAACGTTAAGATCTGACCTCGGATAAGTGTTTTATAGCCACAAGAAATTACTAGGTTGGATTTACCCCACCTTATATATATATATATATATATATATATATATATATATATATATATATATATATATATATATATATATATATATATATATATATGAAGGAGTTTATATAAAGAGAGAATAGAGGCGATCAACTCATGCACAAAGAGAGACAAAAGCATGTGAGTTAGTGGAATAACTATAAAGCAGTAGTCAGCAGGGGATAGACAAGGAATAGGCATGAGCAAAGAAAGAGAACATAAGCTAGAGTGGAATTAATAGTGATAGTAATTTAAGAAAAGTCAGTGTAATTAATACTCTGAGGAATTGATGGATTGTAGGATAGTGGGACTTAAATAGTGTATATAGACATATTATCTATGGAGAGTATAGAATTTGAGAAGTATAGGTGGGCTCTAGGGAGTAAAAGGTGTATTAAAAAGTGAATGCGAGTGTAGAATAGATTTGTAGCTTTACCAGGGAATACTTAATTATAGTATACATGGGAACATATACCGGGGTAATGAACCATGAGGCCTACTCAGAAAGGCTAAGGGGGGCATACCCGGCATTTACTAAATAAAGTACAGGCATACCTACATGGTGATAGGACGACCTGTGGCCTAAAAAATAGGAATGTTTTATAAAGGGGCATACCTACCAAAATGGAAAGAAGAAGTGCTTTCATAAGGTCAACTGACAAGCAAGGTATAGGTACTGATCCTAGGAGAACGGGACAGTATCATGACAAAAGTTACAAAATTTTATAGTGAATATTCTGGAAAGTTTGAATTCTATGCACAACTAGCGTTATTATGTTTAATATAAATAAATAAATGTCAAAACAACACTTTCATTTCACCCAGAGTTCGTCCAAACTACAAGCTACAAACTAATACAAAGAATGAGAACAGAAAATAGAATATTCAAGTGTCATGAACACCTGAAGTTTATAATTGGAATGAGGATACTAGTCAAGCTTACTAAATCATGAATGAATACTCACGTCTTGATATCAAAGTAAAGTGAGAATAAAATAAAGAAACACTCAGCTAAAGATTGTTCTAGAGAAAACACAGGGTCGTTATTGAAGTGTAACATGTATATATAAACCTATGTAAGAAATGTATACTGCTAAAATGTAAACTGTAAAATGTTGTCATGTGTGATATTATGTACATAATGGTTATGTATAAAATATTGTGTGTTTGACCTGAGGGGGTTATATAAAGAGAGAAAAAGGATTTGAGAATTTCTGCGTAAATTCTAGAACTGCTCGGCCGTCTACCAACTCGAACACATGATATTTTAGATAAGAGTGCGAGAGAGTGGAATCCTACCTACAGCATGTCACATGTTTGTGTGTGCAGGTTGGAAATGAGTCGCGAGCAGAATGTAGACACGGCAGTCGAACTGCACCAATAAGTACTTGGCAGTCGATCCGTGGAAGTTTAGTGAAAGTGGACAGAAGAACCATGGAGTGTTTATGGTACTCTGTTCTACTTGTGTTTTGTCCATTGTCGTAGTAATGAGAACAGTTGTAAAAGAACCATTAAAAACTTTTGTCTTAGCTTTGGTGAAGGGAAGACATGTATTCTGATCTCATATTGAGAATGGACATGGTTTTTAAGTCAACTTTCTCTCATATGTAACTTATTTTGTGTCTAATGCTTGGAGACACAAGAGGCTTATGAAACAGTATTGTAAAATGTCTGAAGTTAAAATATATGTTGTTAATTGAAGCAAATGAAACTTGGTATGTCTACTTATTTTTATAAGTAGAAATAGTCTTAAGAAATTCCTGTACCTAGCAGCATACTTCGGAGAAGAAGTGAAAGAGAGTTTGCAGCAGCAGGCTAACCAGCGAGGAAGGTTGGCTGAGCATCTCAAGTAAGTCATCTTGGAAAAGAAGTGGAACTTTGCTTATACACTGTTTATATACTTCAACACTTTAAGTCATCTTAACCATTAGAATGCGGTGATCAGTGAAACAGGACTGGAAAAACAGGAATTTTAAGACCAAAAAATGAGAAAAGAAGATGTATTAAGTTACTCCATAGCAACTAAATGAAACACGACAAAGAATTTACTCTGAGACATCGGAACATGCTAGAGTAGGCAAAAAACAAAAATTTGAATTGAGAAATAGAGAAGATTTCGTTTCTCTAAGAAGAAATATGCCTAGATCATTTTGATTAAGAAGATCTGGTGCAGGGAGTGGATAGTTATTGCACACATCATGGGGATGGAGATGCAGAAATCAACATCTGATGCCGCCGGCAGCGGTTGCTGATCACCGGTGCTGACCTGCCTCCACATCCGCTCACTGACGCATCACAAATTCTACAGCGGGTAAGCATATAACAGAACTTCATTGTTTTAGTACAAAGTGGTACAAACTGTTGAGTGAACTTTAATAGTGTAGTTATTATACTTAAAGTTAATCTTTAAATGCTCACAAGGTCTAAAGTTTGTAAAAGTATGGATAACATACAGCAAGTTGGGGAAACTTCAGAACCAGCCATGGCTATGAAAGTTACCAAAGAAGCACCTGACTGGTCTGAGTTAGTAAATCTAATCAAAGCTCAAAGTCTGCAGTCAGATGCTCAGAATGAGGCTTTAAGGAAAGAATTAAGTGCTCAATTAAATGCCCAGAGTGCAGCTTTAAATGCGACTCTAAGTGAAGAAATAGGCTCAGTAAATTCTTAACTAGATGCCCAGAGTGAAGCCTCAAATGCTCAAAATGCTGCTCTAAATAAGGAGCTAAATACAACTTAAAGTGAAAAACTAGACTCAGTACATTCCCAATTAAATTCCCAATTAAATGTCCAGACAACAAATCTAGGGTTGTTGCTAAAGTAGACTCACAGAGCAGAGAATTTAGTAATCTATGTGAAGGCATGGATGCTTTAAAGACTGAATTTCTGAATTTGACACCTTAAATAGTAAAGTAGAGAATTCGAAATTAGATTTAAGGAATGAATTGACTAATTCCTTGACCATTCATGTAAATCAAATGTTTACTGACTTCAATCAGAAACAGAATGATAATTTTCAGGATGATTTGACAAAAAGATTGGAATTGAATAATGAGGATAAATGTAATAGTGTAGAATCAGAGATCAATGAAAAGTTAGGGTCATTTGAGAATGTGTGTAATGTTAAATTTAATGCCGTAAAGCAAGGATTAAGTACTCTGAAAGAGGGTGTCGATAAGCAAGATAAGTTAATGCCAATAACCCAATCACAAATTACAGGTGTTAATACATGGGTAGACAATGTGGAAAGGAAATTCAAAGAGAAATTAGCGAACTCCAACATCATAAATGTAAGTGGTTTGGAGGAACAGATGGTGGAAATGATAGATCGAAAAGTTGCCGCGAGAGTAACATCAGGGAACGCATCTCCTATTCTATCTTGAGACCTTAGTGATACTAAGAAGGATATAGATGACCTGTGGAAAGAATTCAAACTTATCCAGGATAAAGTAGACAAAAGGGTAACTTCATCTAATGTGGTATTAACTAGTGGAGTAATGACTGATCTACAATGGGGGGCTAATTCAGGATTATCCAGGCAATTACCTAAATTCAAGCCCAATAGAGAAGTACATCCGACCTATTTTTTGAGAAGATTCAACCGAGCTTTGCCATAGAATTGGTAAGATTCTAAAAAGATTGAATTCACTGTAGGTTACCTATTAGTGGAGGCATCAGAATAGGATACTCTGAAATTTGAGAACTTTTTGTCTTGGGGAGACTTTCAAAAGAAATTTAAAGAGAAATACTGGTCTGCCAGTGCTCAAGAAAAGTTGATGTCAGATTCATGGGACCTGGGCAGAGTCATCTATCCCCCAGTAACATCAATGTTCTGAGTTAAAGGGTGGAGTGATGACCTCCGGATTCTGATTTGTTTTCAGTGTTTCTTCCAAAATAGTTTTCCTGCACTGAATTCCTTCAAAATCTTAAACTATTCTATCATTCTACACTCTGAGATAATATGGGGGGAAAAAAAAATTGTACCAGCTAGGATTTGTGATTACATCATCCACAATGTTCTTGGTGGGGGATTTCCTTGTTTCAGGAACAACATTGTATTTATCCTTTCTGTCATTATGATTACAGATAGCTTGCAAAATGCAGAACCAGATACTTACTACAGACTCTGCTTCAACAAGGCCACCTCATGTTCAAAAACTTAATGCAGTTGCCCGTCTGCCACACCATCACGATACAGGAATATTCGCCATGGGAGAGAACCCTGGTTCATTTGCTGGTATTTTTACAAAGCTTTTATGATATTGATTGTTATTTCATTTGACAGCTCTTCATCTGAAGCATGTGATGCAACTGCACTGAAGTATTTAGACATTAATTTGTCCAAGGAAGCCACTAGAGCTCCATATGAACTCAATCTGTTTGTTGTATCATGACAAACATCAAATCCAGTTATCATATTACCACTGTGAGGTATCTTTACAGTCCAGGATACGCAGCCAAGTTTACAATTTATCTGAATTGCAACTTTGGTTGCGATGGACATCACACCTTTTGATGCCAATTTTTGGCCAGTATGACCTGTGTAGGAACGGCTCGGTCAATGCAACTTTTTTTTTTTATTGCACTGCATACCAGCGGCAACTCACTGAAGTGTTTGCACAAATGATCCTGCATCCTTCATATATCTGGGACTTATGACAGCCCAGTTCTTTAAAGTGCAACACACAAACATTGAATTTGACAGTAGTTACCTCATCCAATCTGCATCATGACCTGCATCATACTTGATATCATTCATCTCTTGATCTGTCTCTATGATTTTTACCACCTGCACTTCCCTCCCATACTAAATTGGTGATTTCTTGATGTATTAGAATGTTTCCTATCAACCAATCCTTTCTTTTGGTCAAGTTTTGTGACAAATTCCTTGTCTCCCCAATTCTATTCCGTTACCTCCTCATTAATTACATGACTGACTCATCTAATCCTCAGCATTCTTCTGTAGCACCAAACTTTGAAAGCCACTCTCCATACATGAATGCAACTGGAAGAAACCCTGATGACTGATACAGTAAGATATACCCTCTGTCAGGCACTTCACAGTGATTTTTGGAGTATAGATGCACGCAGATTTGGAAGCCCTCATTTTCCTGTTTCAAACAAACATTTTACTTTTTCCAAAAACTTAATATTTCAAAAGTTGTTCATATTCAGAATATTCAGTATTTTTTATTCCAGAATATTTTAATCTTAGAGTGTAAACCATTCCAAAATCCTGTTGTATAGTTTTGTAGCCCCACTGTGTTGTATTAGAACACTCTAATTAATTTAATGTTCCTTGCTACAAATAAGTACTGCATTATAGATGACTGTAATGCGCATTCACAGATCCATGTTACTTCTGTGTCAAAATTTATACACTATTAGCCGATTGGTACAAGTTGCTCATGCCCACGAGTTGCCGCCCCACGCATCCTCTAACCATGCCATTATGGCTGCTCTACTTACTCCTCTGCCCCTGGTGCAAGTTCACTTAGCTCACGGCCAAATCCACCAATGTCAGTAAAAATGTTGTCTCTGTAAGTCATCATATTCTTCTCTCTGTCTCTCTCTTTAGCTGGGCAGGAAACGACACCCTTAAAAAGCTGTTAATATGTAGATGTTTTTGGATTCTACCATTAGTTGAAAGATGCTTATTGTTGTTACATGAGGGTTGCCCATTAAGTAATGCACCGCATTTTGTTTCTTCAACAGTTCTTTATTGAACGTAATAGGAATTACACACATGAAAGAATGGTGTTTTATCTACACACCCTATTTTTCCACATAATTTCCATCCTGTTCTATGGCCTTCCTCCAGCGCAAAACAAGGATGTGTATGCCCAGTTGGTACCAGTCCTTGTCGTGGTGGCGGAGCCAGTGCTTCACTGTGAGAATCACCTCTTCATCATCCTCAAAATGTTTTCCATGAATGGCATCATTTAATGGCCCAAAAAAAGTGTAAGACTGAGGAGTCTAGGTTAGGTGTGTCAGATGTGACAGCCATGGATGGTCTCCCAGACCGCTGTGAATTGTGTAGCTCTGCTGAACTGCATTCTGATGAACTCACCCTCTGTGCCCAGTGACGAACTGTACTTCTGTTGACAGCAGATGCTCCACAGACTTTGCAAAAGCGTTTGTGAATATTCCCCACAGTTTCTTTCTCTGCAGTGAGAAATTCAATGATGGCACATTGCTTGTGATGTACATCACTTACAGATGCCATTTCGAAAATGACCTGCAGCTACGCCATCCGTCGGAAGTGACAGAAACTTGGCATGCTCACTCAGGAGACTTCAAACAATACATACATAATGTTTTATGTTCGTAGCATTGTTTTCAGCTGAGAAAAAAAATGTGGTGCATTATTTTCTGGGCAACCCTCGTAAAATGCAACTGAGAACTGTGGGCTGCACAAATAGTTGATTCGGGCCACATATGGCCTATGGGCCACAGTTTGACAATCACTGGCTTAGAATGTTAAGTCATTCTTTGATGAAAACTGCATATGCGTTCTTTCAATGACAAGATATATATCATTTACATAGGGCCTTCATCTACACTTCCATGTGTCTCCTGAATGACTATAAAAGATACAGATGTCAAACTGTAAAGTTTTTATTGTGTGTGATATCTTTTGGTTTCAATAGAGAATGGTAGCAGAACTCTTTGAAAAGAACCAGTGTGGTTGCATATGGTGGTTGCTCTTCCAGCAGAAGAATCTGTTATTATGGCGATACTTAATATTGCTACTGGTATCACTTCTAATATTACTCAGGGTATGCCAAAATGCTTTAAGTTTCACACTTCATAATCAACAATCATTTAAAGGAACTCCTTTCATACACTTTTATCTCTGTCCTTTTATGCACCTTACTGACATGGGTTGTTCATAGTGGAAGTGCACTGTGGGACAAGCCTAAAATGGATCATGTAGTTCATTCTTAATCACGTTAGTGAATAATATTGCCATTTACTTCCTCAAATGTTGTTTTTGTTGTGATCTTCAGTCCAAAGACTGGCTTGATGCAGCTCTTCATGCTACTCTATCATGTGCAAGCCTCTTCATCTCCAAATAACTACATCCTTCTTAACCTGTTCATTATATTCATCTTGTGGTGTCCCGCTACAAGTTTTATCCCAAAAACTTGCCTCGAGTACTAAATTCGTGACCCCTTGATGTCTCAGAAGGTGTTCTATCAACTGATCCCTTTTTCTACTCAGGTTGTGCCCCAAATTTCTTTTCTATCCAATTCTATTCAGAATCTCCTCATTAGTTATGCGATCTAACCATCTAATCTTCAGCACTCTTCTGTAGCACCACATTTCAAAAGCTTCTGTTCTCTTCTTGTATAAGCTGTTTATCATCCATGTTTCATTCCATACTTAAGTACACTCCATACAGATACTTTCAGAAAAAACTTACTGACACTTAAATCTATATTGGATGTTAAAAAATTTCTCTTCTTTAGAAACACTTTTCTTACCATTGCCAGTCAACATTTTATATCCTTTCTACTTAGGCCATCATTAGTTATTTTGCTGCCCAAATAGCAAAACTACTCTGCTACTTTAAGTGTCTTATTTCCTAATCTCATTCCCTCAGCATCACTCGATTTAATTCGACAACATCCCAATATCCCTGTTTTGCTTTTGTCAATGTTCATCTTACATCCTCCTTTCAAGACACTGTCCATTCCATTCAACTGCTCTTCCAAGTCCTTTGCTGTCTCTGATAGAATCACAATGTCATCAGCAAACCTCAAAGTTTGTATTTCTTCTCCAGGGATTTTAATTTTTACCCAAAATTTTTCTTTGGTTTCATTTACTGCTTGTCCCATGTACAGATTCAGTAACATTGGAGATAGGCTACAATCCTATCTCACTCCCATCTCAACCACTGTTTCCCTTCCATGCCCCTTGATCATTACAACTGCCTTCTGGTTCCTGTTTTGCCACTGCTACCTTCAGAATTTCTAAAAGAGTATTCCAGTCAACATTGTCAAAAGCTTTCTCTAAGGCTGCAAATGCTATAAATGTAGGTTCAGCTTTCTGTAACCTATTCTCTAAAGTAAGTTGTAAGGTCAGTATTGCAGTGTTCCTACATTTCTTCGAAATTCAAACTGATCTTACCTGAGGTTGACTCCTACCAATTTTTCTACTCTCCTGTAAAGAATTTGTGTTATTATTTTGTGAACTGATAGTTAGGTAATTTTCACAGCTATTAGCACTTGCTTTCTTTGGAATTGCAATTAATACTTTTTTCTCGAAGTCTGAGGGTATTTCACCTGTGTCATACATCTTGCACACCAGATGGAATAATTTTGTTATGGCTGTCTCTCCCAAGGCTATTAATAATTATGATGGAATGTCATCTACTCCCGGGACCTTGTTCTGACTTTTCAGTGCTCTGTAAAATTCTTCTCAGAGTATCATATCTCTCATCTCATTTTCATCTATGTCCTCTTCCCTTTATATAACACTGCTTTCAAGTTTATCTCCCTTGTATAAACCTTCTATGTACGGTACTCCTTTCAGTTTTCCCTTCTTTGTTTAGGACTAGTTTCCCCTTTCACCTGTTTCATTTACTGCATCTTTAAATTTTCTCCTTTCGTCAGTTAAATGCAATATCTCCTTTGTTATCCAAGGATTTCTACTAGACCTGGTCTTCTTACCTATATGGTCCTCTGCTGCTTTCACTATTTCATTTCTTAAAGCTAACCTCTCCCCTGTTGTAGTCATCCATTGCTTAAAGCTCCCTCTGGAACTCTCAACAACCTCCAGTTCTTTCAACTTATCCAGGTCCCATCTCCTTAATTTCCTACCTTTTTGCAGTCTCTTCAGCTTTAATCTGCTGTTCATAACTGATACATTTCGGTCAGAGTCCACATCTGCCCCAGAAAATGTCTACTATTTAAAATCTTGTTCCAAAATCTCTATCTTACTGTTGTATAATCGATCTGAAACATTCCAGTGTCTCCAGGTCACTTCCATGTATACAGCCTTCTTTATGATTCTGAAACCAAATGTTTGTGATGATTAAATTATGCTCTGTGAAAATTCTGCCGGGTGGCTTCCTCTTTCACTCATTTCCCCCAGTTCATATTCTCATACTATTTCTCCTTTTCCCACTACTAAATCCCAGTCACCCATCACAATTAAATTTTTGTCTTCCTTAACCATCTTTTCTTTTATCTCCTCATACATTTCTGCAACCTTTACATCATCTGCAGAGCTAGTTGGCATAAACTTGTACTAATGTCGTGAAGTTGGCTTCATGTCTATCATGGTTACAATAATACATTCACTATGCTCATCATAGTGTCTTACTCACATTCCTGTCTGCCCCCGGTAGCTGAATGGTCAGTGTGACGGATTGTCACTCCTCTGCGGCGTGGAGTGGCCGCGTGGTTAGAGGTGCCATGTCGCTGACTGCGTGACCCCTCCCGCTGGAGGTTTGAGTCCTCCCTTGGGCATGGGTGTGTGTGTTGTTCTTATCATAGGTTAGTTTAAGTTAGTTTAAGTAGTGTAAGCCTAGGGACCGATGACCTCTGCAGTTTGGTTCCTTAAGAACTCACACACATTTGAACATTTTTGTCAATCCTCTGGGCCCGGGTTCAATTCCCAGCTGTGTTGAGAAACTTTCTCCACCCAGGGACTGGGTGTTGTGCTGTCCTCGTCATCACCCTATCATCCTCATCAAGTGCAGGTTGCCAAAGTGGCATCAAATTGAAAGACCGGCACCCAGCGAACGGTCAGCCTGACAGGAGGCTCTAGCCATAAGATTACATTAAATAAATAAAACTCATATTCCTCTTTTCTTATTCATTATTAAACCTGCTTCTTTATTACCTCTGTCTGATTGGATATGTATAACCCTGAATTCTCCTGACCAGAAGTCCTGTTCCTCCTGCCACAAAATTTCTGTAGTTCCTGTTATATCTGATTTCAATTTATTGATTTTCCTTTTTTAATTTTCTAAACTATCTGCACAATTAAGAGATCTAACATTCCATGCTCTGATCCATAGAATTCCAATTTTGTTTCTCCTAATGACATCTTCCTGACTAGTTCCCAACCAGAGATCCAAATGGTGCACTATTTTACCTCCAGAATATTCTATCCCAGAGGATTGCCACCATCATTTAACCATACAGTAGAACTTTGTGCCCTTGTGCAAAATTACACCAGTAGTTTCCCCTTGCTTTTAGCCATTCACAGTACCAGCACAGCAAGGCTGTTTTGGTTGATGTTAGAAGGCCAAATCAGTCAATCATCACCTGCAACTACTGAAAAGGCTGCTGACCTTTTCAGGAACCATAAGTTTGTCTGGCCTCTCAACAAATACGCGGACCCCCCCCCCCCCCCCCCCAACCATGTCGGCAGGGTCTATGATTCAAATGAATCCAAAATGACATCTGTATGATACAGCTAAACAAAACATTATTCAAACTCAAAATCCACGAACAAGAACCACATAGTTCTAGTTGCAGTTGAGAACACCTTCTATGGAACTCCAAATGGTGGTTGGATGTGTGCCACAGTAAGATGATGTATCCTATGAACTCAAGAAGATCCTATGGAATATTTGGTAGAAATCACATGAAATTTATTACTTCAATCCAATATCGTTTAATGTAATTCCCAAATATATTCATAAAATACCTTCACCATTATTCACTCAGTGTTAATAAGTGTGTTTTATTTATAATAGTTACAAGTACTCAAACATAGTGTCTTATGACAACATCTCTTTCACTTATATAAGTATTAGACATTGGTCCTGACAGAGGAGAGATGTATCAGTAATGTGATGATTTATATGTTTGCAATGAAGTAACTGTCTGTTATTTCCATAAAGATATTGAAAACCGTATTGGAGGAGGTGGTGCATCCATCTATGGGCGTATCTTTCCTGATGAGAGTTACTGCATCTCCCATAATCGCCGTGGAGTGCTCTCTATGGCTAATGATGGGCGGCACACCAATGGATCTCAGTTCATCATCACACTGCAGCCTGCACTCTGGATGGATTACTACTATGTTGCATTTGGGTTAAGTATCATCATGAAATGCACACATTTCATTCTCTTGTATTGAAAGATCCCAGCTCAAGTAACTTTATAAATCATAGTTTTGAAAGAACAAAGATTGTTAACTCAAAGTCCAGTGTGAAGAAAATAACATCATTGTGGATATGCATAATATTTCTTAGTCCAGAAGAATTATCAATCATTTGAACCCCTATCTAGTCCTATGGAGAGTAAAACATGCTCTGTAATGTTTTCATTGTGTTTCCATTACAGGAGCATTTATAGTTGTTGTAGAAGGTTTAAAATAACTTTTTTATGTGAGGGATGTACAGAATGAGACCCATTTTGCAGAGAAGATTACAGAATGGAGCAGCTCTGAAATTTATCAATTGTTCTCAGGCAAGAAATTGGATTTGATTGTGAAATTCCCACAATATTTTGTCAGTGCAACTGACTGATATCTTCAGCTCCAGTAAACACATTGCTGAGCTGTGACCAAAGTCCCCTGTTCACATCAGTCAAAGAAGAATATGCACACACATGAATGCGCTAAATTATGTGACCAACAGTTAAGATTTCTTGACCTGTAGTGGCAGAGACAGCTAAGCCACATGTTGGATGATGAACCAAAGGCTTCAACACATGCACAAAGGCTGTCACTCAAACTGTAGTTGTCACCTTTATAAACTGGCTCCACAGCACTGCATCACTGGTTGCATTTTTACAAGATTTATATTGCCTTTAATCGAAAATCAAGTTTATAATGGAGATTTAGAAAAATTGCAAACTACCATTCCTGAGTTTGTTGGTGCAGAGAGAAAAGGATGGCACCTTGTGTTATGCCATATATCATAAGCCTACACACATGGATGTACACTTAAGGGCAACAGCTGTCACCTGCCCTGCGCAACGAAGTGGTATGCATAGGATGTCGGTTCATAGACTATGAGCTGTATGTGATTCAGGGCACTTGTCCAATGAACTACGCTGTCTCTCTACCATATGGATATTCTGAATGGGAGATATGCTGTGTCTTACACCCAGCATGTGTTAGACAAAGTGATGAGTTGGAAGAAAGTCAAGAACAAAGAGGTGCGGCCATCTTATCATACATCACTGGTTTTTCTTTTAAAATAGGAAGATCACTGAAGGAACATAAAGATAAATGTGTCTTCTGTGCACCACTGACACTCAGAATTCAGATACAATGAAAGAGGGTCCTGATATCTACAAGATTCTCTATAGCTGCAGTATGTCATACATTGTCACACCAGTGAAGCCAGAGGTGTTGAACTTTTCAGTAGGGGGCATAATATGCATTACAAAACTTCTCAAATCAATGTCTTCATTACTGGATTAGCATTATTAAAGAAGCAATGGAAATTTGCAGCTCTAGAAATCTGCTGAACAGAGACAATGATACTTGTTAGCATGGGATCTAGCACCTGCCATGTTAAAATTACAGTAGCCAGAAAGGTGAACTACTGATCATGAAAGGCTTGACAGTCCAGTTGCACCATAGATATTTGGATGACAACACAGGTATTAGGATAATGATGGTGATGATGTGCACACACCAGTTTGGGCACATCTATTGGCATTCATCTCTTGACAGAGGGCACTGGTGTAGCTGATGGCAGCACACAGTATGATTGGCAGCCTTTGCACATGTGCCGAAACTCTTGGTTCATCATCTGACAGGTGGTGTAGCTATCTCACCTGCTACCAGTCAGGAAATGTTTGCTATTAGTCATGGAATTTGGTGTGTTCATAGCTGTGTTTTCTTCTTGGATCAAAACTGAGCAGTGTAACCACTGTACCTAAAGAAGTCAGTCAGTTGTGCCTATGAAACATAATAGGGGATTTTATGATATCTTACAGCCCATACAAGAACCATTTCTGCGACTAGTCGGGAAAGTCTCAAGCAACACATTCTGTAAATTGTTTCACACTTAAATAAAAAAATAAAAAATAAAGATAATAAGGATTAGAGGTTAGAGTGTGAATATATAACAAGATGAAGAATAACAATCATGCCATTAATATTTAAATATTTTTATTCCCATCCAGTCTGTGTTTCATTAAAACAATAACTGAATGGATTTACTGAAAACCTGCACAAAACGTAGGAAGGAAGATTAAAGTTTAGGAACCAGATGGACAAGACCATCAAAGACAGTAAATCTGTCTAGTCAGTGGAAGCAGACAAACCCTATGAAACATAATAGGGAATTTTATGATATCTTACGGCCCATCGAAGAACCATTTCTGCAACTAGTCGGGAAAGTCTCAAGCAACACATTCTGTGAATTGTTTCACACTTAAATAAAAAAATAAAAAATAAAGATAATAAGGATTAGAGGTTAGAGTGTGAATATATAACAAGATGAAGAATAACAATCATGCCATTAATATTTAAATATTTTTATTCCCATCCAGTCTGTGTTTCATTAAAACAATAACTGAATGGATTTACTGAAAACCTGCACAAAACGTAGGAAGGAAGATTAAAGTTTAGGAACCAGTTGGACAAGACCATCAAAGACAGTAAATCTGTCTAGTTAGTGGAAGCAGACAAACCTCCTGATACAAACATTCTCATTAGTTTGTTTCATATTGCTGCTACATAGAAAGGTAAAGCATTTGTAAGCTAAATTCATATGTAAATTCCCCAAAGAATCTCCCATTATGTGAGATACAGAGGAAGCCTAAATGTCTTCCAGTTAATGTGGCATATATTCCACTATGACTGAAAGAAAAATATTAATCTCAATTACAGTGCTGAGGCAGTAAAGTTCAACTCTTGACTGTGACATTTTTGTAGATGTCTCAGCCTCTTAGCATGTGGAACAGTCTCTGTGAAGTTTGGAAGGAATGGACATAAACAGCTGTCACAATGGAAGTTTGAGTCAGTTCATGAGGTTTGCTTGGCTGGCTCAGTTATAAGTACACAACTTCCAAAAGACAAATTTTTGGGTCCACTTGCAAATCCAACTTGTGAAGAATGGTCAACATGGCATATACCATACCAAGTATAAGATAATCCCAACTTGAATATTCTGTTGTTTAGTACAGCAGTTATAATGCTGCCAGAGTATTACATAGGTAACGCAACATGTTCAAGGAAAGTCGAACAGTTCTATTCAAATTAATGATAAAGCTAACTGCAAGAAATCAAGAAATATGTATAGAATTTTCTATCTCTCACTCTTTGGTCTAAAACTTGTATAAAGGAATCATGTGGTAAGACCCTTGATTATCTGTCTTCACAAAGCTCTGTCTTGCTTGCTGCAAGCCCATCCTGGTCAAACTCTTAATCTGGTTTATCCATCATAATTACGTGTGTCCTCTAGGTCTTCAACCATTGACTTTTCCCACTATCATTGTTATTTCCCTTGCCTGTTGTCTTCTAGCAATGTGACCAAGATATTTCAACTGATTTTGATTGACAAGTGTTGACAGTCATGTACTGATGCTGAGCTGACTCCAGATCAGTTCATTAGTTTGATGTGCTGTCCATGATATTGCAAGTATGAGGGTAATCCCAAAAGAAGGTCTCCTATTTTTTATAAGTACATACACCTGTTTATTTCTACAATGGTTTTCATCAGTTTACAGCTTGACCATTTAGCTACTTTTCAACATAATCACCATTTCTATTAATGCATTTTTGTAGACGCTGTGGCAGTCTTTGTACACCCATGTTATACCAGCTCACTGCCAGACTATTCAGAAAGTTATGAACCTCTTCTTTCACCTTGTCATCAGAGCTGAATCGCTGGGATCACAATTAATGCTGACAGGTACTGTGAGACTCTGAAAAAACTCAGATGGGCAATTCAGAACCAGAGAAGAGGAATGTTGAGCAAGGGCGTACACATTCTCCATGACAATGCTTGCCCATACATTGCTCGGCAAACCGTTGTTCTTCTGCAACAGTTTCAGTGGAACATAATCACCCACCCACCCTATAGTCCTGACTTGGTGCCCAGTGACTATCACCTGTTCCTAGGTTAAAAGAACATTTGGCCAGAAAGCGATTCAGCTCTGACGATGAGATGAAAGAAAAGGTTCATAACTTTCTGAACGGCATGGCGTCGAGCTGGTGTGACATGGGCATAGAAAAACTGCCACAGCGTCTACAAAAATGCATTGACAGAAATGGTGATTATGTCAAAAAATAGCTAAATGTTCAAGCTGTAAACTGATGTAAACAATTGTAGAAATAAACAGATCTATGTACTTATAAAGAAATAGGAGATCTTACTTTTGAGATAACCCTCGTAATAGTCTATAGCACCTCATATAGATTATCAATCCTGTGATGAGCCACTGTCTTCTTCATTATCCAAGCTTCTGCTGCATAGGTTGCATTAGGGAAGATTAGAGTTTGGATGAGGGTGAGCTTTGTCTTGGCAGTGATGAAGGTGTCCTTCCAGATGTGACAAGGTTTGCCAAATGAGGTTAGCACACTTGCATTCAGGAGGACAACAGTTCAAACCCACTTCCAGCCATCCTGATTTAGGCTTCCTGTGATTTCCCTAAATCATATAAGACAAATGTCAGGATGGTTCCTTTGAAAGAGCACAACCACTTTCCTTCTCCATCCTTTCCTAATCTGAAGTTGTGGTCCATCTCTAATAACCTTGCCGTCAATGGGATGTTAAGAACTAATCTCCCCCATCCTCCTCCTCCGAGCAACTTTTGCTATAAAATTTCTTGCAATCAGAATGTACCTATGGAGCTCAGGCTCACAACTTGCAATATCAGTGACAACAGATCCTATATACTTGAAGTGATTAATGACTTTGTAGCCAGCGATGCTTGTGATGTCAGATCTACTTTCATTAGGATGATCTATAATCATTACTTTGGTCCTTGTATTGTTGATTTCAAGACAATATTCTCTACTTCATTTGGCCAACCTTCACACAATGGTTTACAGTTGATGCTCATCTGATACAGTTATCAGAGTGTTGGCTGCATACCTGAGATTGTTAATTTTTCTGCTTCTACAATGATGCTATCAAGCCAGTTTTAAGAACATCCCTCATAATGTCCTCACTATTTGCACTGAACAGTAGTGGAGAGAGAGTGAAAGCTTGTCTCATACTGATATTAGTAGAAAAGATGTCTGAGAAGGTGTTATTGATTCTTACTGTCACTGTGTTCAAAAGTACAGTTGCTGGATGAGGTATCAAGATGTCTTGGTGTACTCATCTCAATGAGAATAGTCTCTAGCTTTGACCATTTTACGTTGTCAAGATCTTTCTTGTAATCCACAAAGCACATTAATACAATGATATAATATTCCCTTGCATTCCCTTTGAGCTACTGGATATTTAGGGTCTCCTAACATGTTCCCCTGCCTGGGACAAACCCAGTTTGCTCTTCTGATTTTTGTGGTAGTTAGAAGGTCTTCAGTTTCTCATTCAGTAAAGTGAACATGATTTTAATAGCATGGGAAATAAGGGCTATCATTCAGTAGTTTGCACAGTCAAATGGAGAGCATTTCTTGAACAGTGGTATGAAAATGGAGTAGCGCCATTGGTCTGGCCAGTTTCCAGACATCCAAATCTTTTGTCATAGCCTCTGCAGGATATCCACACCCAAGTTACCCCAGTGTTTAGGGCTTCAGCAGGAATTCCATCCTTCCCTGGTGCCCTCTGATTCTGCAACTTTTTCAGTGCACATTTCCTCTTCTTCTCTGAGGATCACTGCTTCAGTGTCCATTGTGTTCCGTTACCTGGACCTTGGTTATGAGTCATCAACGTACAGTTTCATACATCATTCACTCCATACTTTGGTGATGCCTTTTGCATCTGTGATGATATTCCCTTGGTTGTCTTTAATAATCTGAGTCCGTTGTGAAAACTCCCTTACCAAGTATTTCACCTTGTATAAATATGAGCTGTGGTTCCTCAATACATGTGTCTCTAGCTCCAGAAATTTTATTAATATGTCCATTCTTGTCTTTCCTGTGAGAGTGTTTAATTTCATTATTCACTTTTTTCTTTCATGAGTTGTTTTCATTTTTCTGGATCTGTGACTGTGAGTCAGATGTTAAGTCACTTTTCAATCAGAGTCAAAGTTTTGTTAGACATCACTGTTGCCACTTCACTGTGGTGTTCATCTTTGGCAGCTTGCTTATGGCATCTGTGATCCATTTTCCTATGCTCATCCAAGCTATGTTGTTGTTTACCTCTAGGTCAGGTGTTCCAGTGCTTTGAAGTACTTCTTGGAAAATAATTGGGTCAGGTGCTATCAGCTTTTTCGACTTTATTTTAGCCATTCTGTTATTCAGCTTAATTTAATGCCCAAAGCAGATGGCAATCATATCCACATTCATCGCTTGATTTTGTTTTCACATTGCAGAAAGAGGTTCTTCATCTCTTATCAATAAAGATGTAGTCAGTTGGTTCTTGTAATATCCATTTGGCGATGTCCATGTAAAGAGTCAGCATTTCTGATATTTAAACATGGTACTTATTATGGAAAAGTTGTTATCAGTTACAAATGTAGCAACTGATTGTCTTGCTTACTGCATATTCCAAGGCCATATTGTCCCACAGTCTCACAAGCAGTTGTCCACCAAAGTGGTTCCAACCTTTGCATTGAAATCTCCCAATACAGGTATACTCCTCTTTGTTTTAGGGCTGTAATGGTATCTTCTACATTTGCATAGAAGTCTTCAGATTTTTGCTTATATGCAACATTGGCAGGTTGACACACCTGGTTAATATGTAATTTATGTGATTTGGTATTGAGGGTGGGCGCCAATATGCTCTCATTGATGAGTTGTAAGCCTCAACATATTGCGTTGTATGCTTGCTGTCAAAAAGTGTGATATCATTCTGCCAACATGATTATCAGTTTCAAAATGCCCACAGTCTTTCCAGTGAGTTTCTGATAAGCCACAGACAGCAATTTTATGCTTCTTTAGTTCTTGCTCCACAATGTGAAGTTTCTCCTTCTGAAGTACCCTCTCAGGGTTCGATGTAGTTATTGTTTTACCTTTGTGAAGTTTGTCTGTGTATGATCACTAAATAGCAAACTGACCATGCAGACCTGACCCTTCATCTCTGCATTTCCACTCACACATTTTACATAATTTGGACTGGACCCAAATCAGTGGTAATCACTACTAGAAATAGATCTAAATTGTAAATAAACAAGCAACAAAATTTCTTGGTATTTGGATACAATATGACCTAAAATATGACAAACATATTGAATGCATAAATTACAGCTGATTGCAGACTATTATCTTTTAATAGCCCCAAAGAGATGCATAAATGAATAGAAACTAAAGAGAGCTTACTATGTATATTTAAAGAATGTCTACCATATGTCCCCATATACTGGGAAAACTCATCAGCAGCTCCGAGGACCCTCAGAATCCAAAAGAGAGCCATTAGACTTATTGTTGGGAACAGAGAAAGTCAATCATGTAAATCATTGTTTGAAACACTGAAAATGCTACCATTATCACTGTAATGTTCAGAAATTTCCAAATAACTTGACTCCTGTAACTATATTATCAATGAGTAGTGTGTTGGAGTTGACCAACTCGTACAAATACTTGATGTAACACTTTGTAGGGACATGAAATGTAATGATCACATAGGCTCAGTTGTGAGTAAAGTAAGTGGTAGACTTTGGTTTATTAGTATAATGCTGGGGAGGCACATTCAGTCTACAAAGGAGAATGCTTGCAAATCACTCATGCAACTAGTTTTAGAATATTACTCAAATATGTGGGACCCATGCCAAGTAGTACTGACAGGTGATATCAAGCATGTACAGAGAAGGACAGCATGGATGGTCACAGGTTTGTTTGATCCATTGGAGAGTGTCACAGAAATACTGAAGGAAGACTCTTGAAGATAAACGTAAACTATCCCAAGAAAGTCTGTTAACAAAGTTTCAAGAACCAGCTTTGAATGATGACTCTAGGAACATACTACAACTCCTTAGGTATCACTTACATGAGGATTGTGAGGATAAAATTAGAATAATTACTGCATGCACAGAGGCATTCAAACATTCTTCACATGCTTGACATGTGAATGGAGTGGGACAGAACCCTAATAAGTGGTAGCATTGGACGTACCCAATGCCATGGATGTCACAATGGTTTGCAGAGTATAGATGTAGATGTAGAATTACATTCCTACTGATTTGCATGCAGCTCACATAATGTAACTTCTAGAAAGTTGGCTAATCATTTTTGGTACAGTTGTTTGACTGTACAAAATCATTAGCTTACCACAGTAAAAAAGTGCTCTATTAAGCAATCACTCCAGATGTAAATGTGTTTTGATGCAGATCTACATGCAACTCCATAGTGTGCAACCCTCTTCAACTCTGAATAATTACTGCCACCTACATCCTTCTGAATCTGCTTAGCATATTCATCTCTTGGTCTCCCCCCTACGATTTTTACCCTCCACGCTTCCCTCCAGTACCAAATTGGTGATTCCTTGATGGCTCAGAACATGTCCTACCAACCGATCCCTTCTTCTAGTCAAGTTGTGCCCCAAATTCCTCTTCTCATTAATTACGTGATCTACCCATCTAATCTTTAGCTTTCTTCTGTAGCACTGTATTTTGAAAGCTTCTATTCTGTTCTTGTCTAAACTGTCTATCATCCATGTTTCACTTCCATACATGGCTACACTCTGTACAAATCCTTTCAGAAAATACTTCCTGACACTTAAATTTATGCTTGATGTTAACAAATTTCTCTTCTTCAGAAATGCTTTCCTTGCCATAGCCAATCTACATTTTATATCCTCTCAACTTCAACCATCATCAGTTATTTTGCTTCCCAGATAGCAAAACTCATCTACTACTTTAAGTGTCTCATTTCCTAATCTAATTCCCTCAGAATCATCTGATTTGAGTTGATATATTCCATTATCCTTGTTTTTCTTTTGTTGATGTTCATCTTATATCCTCCTTTCAAGACACTATCCATTCCATTCAACAGATGTTATTACAGATGAAATGGTCGTTAACAAATCTAAACTCAAATTTATTGGTATAATTGACATTTGAAAAATTTTACTAGTCTTCTTAGTATCTTAGACAAATAGCACCTATAACTCTATAACATAAATCACTCAGAAATCCTAAGTCAAAACTAAATATTCTTGTGAATAAGAAATTCTGGGAGGCTTTCTAGACACCCAAGGTCTGAGATAATTAGAAGTATTCTTGACGTTGTGACAGAGCTGACCTGAATTTCACAGCCTCTCCTTGGTAGCACTGGAAAACTGAAAATATAATTATTTTCTGGATAGTGTTTGTTCATTGATGTACATAACACCATATTTTTGATGATATTAACACATACATTTTATTCGCATGAAGTTCAGTTATTAATTATCAGGACCAGTGTTTCATTAAAAAAAAAATTACTACTATTCCTCAGGCCAGTGCACACAATAACAGTAGTGAGGTTTTCAAATGGGCGTAAAGTGAACAGTTCATATTTACTTGTAAATACTACAGTTTTCATTTAGCCCAGATCCTGATAAAGATGATTTCAGTTTGATGGTTCATTTAAGTGAGTCCATCACACAAGTCACTGAGTCTAACAATAACATAGTCTGTTGACAATGATAGTGTACAGTACTTGGTGATCACATCACAGTTGAGGCAGAATATTTGAAACCTTTACATCCTGAATTCATTCAAAAGTAATTAAAAATTAAATTTCATGATTTTGTGTTTTCAGGTGCCTTGTTTTCTCATATACAGAACATACATGATTGTGGCATGAGTCAAACAATGACAGCACAGTGTGAATCCCCTTGTTTGTATGACTGAGCACCTTATTGCCAAACATAATAAATTACATGAAATTATTAACTAGTGAGTTAATTAATTAAAGCTGTATGTCAGATGTTATGGACAAATTAAGGGAACAAATGTAAGCAATCAAAGTCTGGAATCTAACAGTGGTTGTGATGAAATCTGCAATGGAAACTGGCAATAGCCAGAAACTTTTATGTTAATTATTGCACAAGATAATTAGTTTTATTTAATTTAAAATATTTTACAGAGAAGTGGGAATGATTTACTTTCAATTGGTATGGGTTGCTCTATGCAATTATGCCAATTACTTTATAGGCTTTAGCATGTAGCAAACCATTGTGCTTACTTAATTAACTCTAGATTTTAAGTGCCAGTGCCCTAATGAAAACTAATTACAAAAATTGAATCAAAACACTTGAAATAATAAACTCAATGAGAAATGTAAGCGAAGTAAAGTCTAAATAGGCTTTTGAGATTTTTAGGTAATTACTAAAAGTCAACAGATAAATGTAACAAAAATGAGAAAACTGTGAAAAAATTGGTTATTTTTGGGAGTAAAAAAACATAACAGATGGGAGGTGTCCACCCACTTCATCACAAGCTCTTGAAGATATTCCAGTCTGTAGTTCACTTGATGAGTGGTTTTACAAAATGTGATAACTAGTTAGATAAGCCACAATTAACAGTGTCAAGCACTTTGTGGACTCCTGAACAACAGCATAGGAGTTGTAATTTCAGTGTAATCATACTGACCACCTGTATCTATGTCTAGTTTGAAAGTCACATATTGCTCTTGTTATTTACAATACAAAGTGACATTAAATATCTAAGGTATTCAGGCACAGTTGACATTGCAGATGTTTTAACTTTAAATGACATGACAAACTATTTTGTCCTGAATCTGAATACAAACCCAAACCCTATAGCCATCTGTGTTACTAAGCACTTGTCCTGGGACACAAAATCCAAGCCCAGTTGCAGGTTGCTTATCTTATGGCTTCCAGCGGCAACAAAAAATTCGTTTTCCGATATTTTATATAAATAGTGACCACATTTTTAAAATTTAAAAAGTTGACATAATCTACCCATTATGAGATATAATCTCTTGTGAAAGGTTCAACACAGTAAGACAAGTATTACAGTTATAAACACTGTATATGTCTGGAGGTGGTGTAACTTGCCAAGTGCAAATACCCGACAGACCAGCTAAGCTAAACAATGACCAGAAAGGTATCGACAATTATATGACGATAAGGCCTGGCCTGTTTCTAGCAGTGGGTGAAAGGTGAGTCTGATGTATAAAATATACTAGTAAACCCTCTAGAGTTAAAGTGGATTCTGAACCACAGTGCAACCTGACATTCTTCATTTGGCATTACAAAGGATGAGGGATGTCTGTACATGCCTGAGCTGGGAACTGGCCCAGATCTTGGGCATATCAAATTGGCATCAATCCACCAGAACACTGAAGCCCACATTTGGCTAGGTCATGGTTTTGTCACAACAGAAGTAGTACCACATTAGATGAGAATTATTACACCCTATCTCCATGAAGATAGAGACTAGTCTGTTCAATAAATTCATGTCCTGGTGCTCTTGCAATCTTGTTCAATAACATCGCCATTCACCTGCTTCTTCAGCTACTCAAGAAGTGCTATTGATATAGCCCTTCCTCCACATATCTCATAGTTAAATGATATTTTCTGTTACACTGAAATAACCACCAAAAGAAGTTATCGTTAAATGCTGACTGTAGCATTAAAAACCTCTTGCAAATAAGCCATGGTGATCTGGCTCTCTAGGAACCTCTTAGCAGTCAGCAAGCATTTGATGTCCAGTTCCTGCTTCTGACATGGAATTATCCTAGTCTCTTGTCAGTAGGTTGTAAAGACCCTTCTTGACATCACAGATCCAATGCAAAGCTGTTACAGAAAATTTCACCATTTCAGCAAATTTATTAGTTTGAAAAATGTCACTGCAGAGTATGAAATTACCAGATTATTTGATTATTACTATTACTGTAATTTTTTTTGTTTGGCTGCTACCACTAATGTACTTGCAAGAAGCATTTAGAACTTTTTGGTTATTTTTGGATGCAGTTGCCCAAAAACATAATTATTCAGTTCTTTCCTTGTTTGTGGAATACTATTGAAGTTAATATGCATCAGTTCCAATTATTCATTGATTAGATTAAAAATAGACGTATTGGTGAAGTCATTACTTGACAACCAGATCACATTACTTACTTCATTTATTTGTGCTTAACAGTGACATTTGGATAACGCTAAAACAGGTGGTAAGTGTTAAGTCAGAAGACATGGTGTTAATTTCTTTAATTAAAGCAATCCTTTTCAGATTACTTTACCATGTGTTCAAGTAGCATAAAAATGAAAATGTTGCTGAAGTTTAGCTGTTTTCATTGCAGTTAACCCATAATCTATCTTTTGACATGGTGCAAGTTCAGATAACCAGAGGAGAAAAAAGAGTCATAACTGCCTTAGCTATTCCAGAGATCTGTCAGATCACTCATGTTAGTGGAGTGTGTAATGGTCGCCTAGTCGTAGATATTGCTAATTGCTATAATCGCACTATTTCACTCCTATTTACGGAGCTTGTTAGCACTTGATGTTAGGTTGGCACCATTAAAATGCATTGTGTTGTGGTAATCGCTGCTACTTGCTGGATCACTGCTGTGTCTCGATGCTGATGCTGGCTCTAAATCTGGTTGTCTAGGGTTAAAAACATGAGGTCCCGTGTTTTTTATGTGCTTTTGATGATAAAGAACAAGCGAAACCAACAAATCTGTAAACTTCAAATATTTATTACTCTGGTGGCCATCTTAATTCCACTGTCCACCAAAGACCATGACACAACACAAAGTAGTACTTCCTTTTTATTTATTTATTTGTCCATATAAATCTCTTTTTAAGTACATATATTGTACACAGGATATTGGACAGAAAACATTTTTTGGCTATTGGATTTTCAAATATCAAACATAAATTTTATAAATTTTTATGACAAATTGGATCTATACAGTTAATAATTACAAATTTTTGAAATACTGTATATTTATAATTTATTTCTACAATTAAAGATACAAATTACATTTTTTCTTGCATAAGATACTGTGAGACTGAATAGTAGCAGTTTTTCAGAAGGTAGGATGTCACAGGCTTTTTAAAGCTTTGTAGTTCAGTAAGAGATTTTATATGTCTTGGTAATCTGTTGTAAAGTTTTGTTCCTGCGTGATATACACCTTTTTGGCATAATGTGGTGTTACAATGATTGACATGTATGTCACTGTCTGACCTGGGACTGTAATTATGGACACTTTTGTTTTGAGGAAAAAGGTTTTCTTTTCTCAGTATGCTTTTTTTGATATGCGTGACTATTTCCAGTATATAAATGCAGGGAAGGGGTAGGATCTTTAGATCTTTAAAGAAAGGTTTGCATGATTTTCTGCTGCTCACTTGTTTCATTATTCTTATAATTGCCTTTTGTTTCCTGAAAACTGTTATGGCCTGACGTACATTTCCCCAGAAAATGATACCGTACTTCAGTATTGAATGTACACGAGCAAAGTATACAGCCCTAACTGTTTCTGCACTAGTACTGTTGCAGAGAATTTTTACCACATAGCTCATTTTTGCTAGTTTTGAATTTAGGGCTGTGATATGAGTGTTCCATTTAAGATTTTCCTGGATATGAATCCCAAGAAATTTAGTTTCATTGACAGAACTAATGTTTTGGTTATCTATACATATTACAGGTTGTGCCGGATTTTTATTTTGATCAGTGTGGAAATTCATTAGTACAGTTTTTTGGGGATTAACTATTAGCCTGTTTCTGGTAAACCATTCAGACACTCCTTTTGTAATATCTTTTGCAGATGCAGTAAGATTTTCTTCATTATTCCCTTCAATCAATAGACTGGTGTCATCTGCAAACAGTACTGGTTCAGAATCCCTAACGTGTGATGGGAAATCATTAATGTAGACCAAAAAAAGAAAGGGACCTAAAATGGAGCCCTGTGGAACACCATGAGTTAGTCCACATGGTTCTGAAACGTGTACCTGGAGTTCATTTCCTTCTGTGTACTTAATTTCAGTTACCTGAGAACGATATTCCAAATATGATTTGATCCACTGATTTGGCACACCTCTTACACCATACCATTCGAGCTTCCTCATGAGTATAGAATGATCAATCACATCAAAAGCTTTTGTTAGGTCCAAGAATAAACCTGAGATATTTCTGTGGTTGTCCACTGCATTTACGACATGGTTTATCAGATTGAAAGTGGCAGTTTCAATTGATCTCTGTGGTCTGAAGCCATGTTGACACCCAGAAATAATATTATTCTTGTCGAAGAATGTAATTAGTTTTGAAAGGAACACTTTTTCAATAATTTTCGAAAACCCTGACAATAGAGACACAGGCCTATAGTTACCCATACATTGATGATCACCTTTTTTATATAGGGGTATTACTTTTGCCATTTTCAGTTGCTGAGGGAAGACACCACATGATAAGGATGAATTGCATATGTCCAATATCTTTGCATTGTTTATCCATCTCAAACAATAACACACAAACACACTTTACCAAAGTGACATTCCGACTGTGCCCCGATCCTTCTTGCTGCTTGTATTTATAAGAACTACTAAAAAGAGATATAGCTTATAAGTCACATGTACATCTGTTATCATAATTTGTGCAGAAAAGTTATTAATTTGCATCGAGTGACATAATTTAACATGTTATTAAAATGACAGACAGATTTGTTGACTTGACAGAATAATTCTTTGTTACAAAAAGGCCGTTTTATAGAAGTTTGTCAATTGAATTCTCTAATTTGCATAAATAAGTAAATAACATGAATTATTAAGAATCACATTGGTTTTCGTCTAAAATAGGATTGATTACGTGAATACTGAATGAAAACGCTCCTAGTGAACAAATAGCTTTCACTGGGTGATTTTTATTTAAGGAGATCCAAAATACCTAAGTTGGCCACTATTTTTCGTACTTCATATTAATTATTTAAGATGAAGTTAGTGTTTTTACATGATGACATTTGCTGTATCAGTGATCAAGTGATATTAACTTTTGTGTGGGTCAGTTATTCAGTATAATTTAATTGGTTGACTGTTTATGGAGACGTGTTATGCAATCATTGTTAACATACACAATAACTTTTCTATAATCATAAATACTCGTTAAACTGGTTGAATTTGGAGGGTATCGCATACTTCGGTAAAGTAAAGCCTTTAATATGTTCCGTTACAAGTGGCTATGTCACTTTCACTGAATTAGTTTAAATTTAGTGTCCACTTCAACAATGTCTAAAAATATTATACAAATGGAAACCTCACGTCTGACTCAGCGACCTTAAAATTAGTCACCAACCATGAATTCTAACTCTGTGGAATACCAGCTCCAGTAATCTGATTTATTGAAGACACGTTTTCAGTGCTTTTTCCACGAGAAAACACGCAGTTCGTTTACTGGGCTCCATAACTACACTATAATAGCAATTTGTTTTGTGTATGCCTGCCATAAACTAGACCCTACATCCATCCATCCCTGAAGTAGTACAGCATCGTACTGGCAAGTGATCAGCAGTGTGCTTGTACTGCCTTCTTCATTGTTTGTCCATTTGAATTGATTCTGTGACCACTGAAATAAAATCACATGACTTCTCAACATGAGAGGTTTCATTTTATTCCTCCTTTTGTTCTGGGAGTCCCTCTCCTCCTCCTGAAAAGTCAGTTTATTTACCATTTAACCAGTAAAATGGGTCACGTACCCCAAGTAGCTCTGCCCATCTACACTGTCCAAGTGGAATGAGATATGACAAAAAATATTCTCAGCAGAAGCAAAGGTGTGGCTGAACATCTATCATAGTTTTGATGAGGATATCAGCAAATGGTTGTGGAGTGGAAACTTAATTACCCACTTTCAAGTGATTATTATCACCAAATACTTGAGAACACATTACTTTTTTCCCAGTCCACACAGTGAATCATTTCCAGCAGTTCCTTCACATGAAATGAGATGTTGATATGTTAAACAGGTCTCCAAAAGGTATTGACATCAGTCCTGTAGAACATGTATGGACAGAGATGAGAAAATTATTTGGAGTAGGAAATTTGCAGTCCAGTCCAGGGCAGTGTTGTCAGAAACAGTTCTTGCTGCATGTGGAGAGATATTGTGGAGTAATAGATTCATCTGGAACATGTCTTGATTCCCTCACAGGTAAATACAGTTGTAGAAGAGGGTGTGAACTGGGTGTAGCCTTAAATATCCAGATAATATTTCTTTTCTTTTATTCAAAAGTATTCCCTAGATAAAGAAAGAACCATAAACCACAATTATTTGAGCCCACAATTTTATTTTTTCCTATTTTATTTAAAATGTTAGGCATAAATAAAAAGTTTTCTCACATCAGATAAGCTTTTTTCCAAAACTACAGAATATTTGCATAGAAACAACTGTTATTACTGATTTTTTATTAATTTTCTGTAAAGTTAATTGACTTTGGATCTATGTTCCTCTTCCACTTTGATAACTTGGGCTCAATATTCTTTCCCTACGATTCAGTAACCATTTGAACTGTTTTGAACAAATTTCGTGTCAGAGAAGTGTCTTACAGTTAAAAAATAAAAAAAAAATCAAGGATACTTGCTTCAAAAATATTAAACAGGATAAAAGCAACAAAAGGATAACACACATATTTGTGTGTAATGACTGAGAAAATATTTTAGAAAGCATCATTACACATATTTTTATCTTGAAACCTTAAGATACCATTGTTGTTGTTGTTGTTGTGGTTTTCAGTCCTGAGACTGGTTTGATGCAGCTCTCCATGCTACTCTATCCTGTGCAAGCTTCTTCATCTCCCAGTACCTACTGCAACCTACATCCTTCTGAATCTGCTTAGTGTATTCATCTCTTGGTCTCCCTCTATGATTTTTACCCTCCACGCTGCCCTCCAATACTAAATTGGTGATCCCTTGATGCCTCAGAACATGTCCTACCAACTGATCCCTTCTTCTGGTCAAGTTGTGCCACAAACTTCTCTTCTCCCCAATCCTATTCAATATTTCCTCATTAGTTATGTGATCTACCCATCTAATCTTCAGCATTCTTCTGTAGCACCACATTTTGAAAGCTTCTATTCTCTTCTTGTCCAAACTATTTATCGTCCATGTTTCACTTCCATACATGGCTACACTCCATACAAATACTTTCAGAAATGACTTCTTGACACTTAAATCTATACTCGATTTTAACAAATTTCTCTTCTTCAAAAACGCTTTCCTTGCCATTGCCAGTCTATATTTTGTATCCTCTTTATTTCGACCATCATCAGTCATTTTGCTCCCCAAATAGCAAAACTCCTTTACTACTTTAAGTGTCTCATTTCCTAATCTAATTCCCTCAGCATCACCTGACTTAATTCGACTACATTCCATTATCCTCGTTTTGCTTTTGTTGATGTTCATCTTATATCCTCCTTTCAAGACACTGTTCATTCCATTCAACTGCTCTTCCAAGTCCTTTGCTGTCTCTGACAGAATTACAATGTCATCGGCGAACCTCAAAGCTTTTATTTCTTCTCCAAGGATTTTAATACCTACTACGAATTTTTCTTTTGTTTCCTTTACTTCTTGCTCAATATACAGATTGAATAACATCGGGGAGAGGCTACAACCCTGTCTTACTCCCTTCCCAACCACTGCTTCCCTTTCATGTCCCTCGACTCTTATAACTGCCATCTGGTTTCTGTACAAATTGTAAATAGCCTTTTGCTCCCTGTATTTTACCCCTGTCACCTTTAGAATTTGAAAGAGAGTATTCCAGTCAACATTGTCAAAAGCTTTCTCTAAGTCTACAAATGCTAGAAACGTAGGTTTGCCTTTCCTTAATCTTTCTTCTAAGATAAGTCGTAAGGTCAGTATTGCCTCACGTGTTCCAGTGTTTCTACGGAATCCAAACTGATCTTCCCCGAGGTCGGCTTCTACTAGTTTTTCCATTCACCTGTAAAGAATTCGTGTTAGTATTTTGCAGCTGTGGCTTATTAAACTGATTGTTCGGTAATTTTCACATCTGTCAACACCTGCTTTCTTTGGGATTGGAATTATTATATTCTTCTTGAAGTCTGAGGGTATTTCGCCTGTTTCATACATCTTGCTCACCAGATGGTAGAGCTTTGACAGGACTGGCTCTCCAAAGGCCGTCAGTAGTTCCAATGGAATGTTGTCTACTCCGGGGGCCTTGTTCTGACTCAGGTCATTCAGTGCTCTGTCAAACTCTTCACGCAGTATCATATCTCCCATTTCATCTTCATCTACATCCACGCCCATTTGCATAATATTGTCCTCAAGTATATTGCCCTCGTATAGACCCTCTATATACTCCTTCCACCTCTCTGCTTTCCCTTCTTTGCTTAGAACTGGGTTTCCATCTGAGCTCTTGATATTCATACAAGTGGTTCTCTTATCTCTAAAGGTCTCTTTAATTTTCCTGTAGGCAGTATCTATCTTACCCCTAGTGAGATAAGCCTCTACATCCTTACATTTGTCCTCTAGCCATCCCTGCTTAGCCATTTTGCATTTCCTGTCGATCTCATTTTTGAGACGTTTGTATTCCTTTTTGCGTGCTTCATTTACTGCATTTTTATATTTTCTCCTTTCATCAATTAAATTCAATATTTCTTCTGTTACCCAAGGATTTCTACTAGACCTCATCCTTTTACCTACTTGATCCTCTACTGCCTTCACTACTTCATCCCTCAAAGCTACCCATTCTTCTTCTACTGTATTTCTTTCCCCCATTCCTGTCAATTGTTCCCTTACGCTCTCCCTGAAACTCTGTACAACCTCTGGTTCTTTCAGTTTATCCAGGTACCATCTCCTTAAATTCCCACCTTTTTGCAGTTTCTTCAGTTTTAATCTACAGGCCATAACCAATAGATTGTGGTCAGAGTCCATATCTGCCCCTGGAAATGTCTTACAATTTAAAACCTGGTTCCTAAATGTCTTACCATTATATAATCTATCTGATACCTTTTAGTATATCCAGTGTTCTTCCATGTATACAACCTTCTTTCATGATTCTTAAACCAAGTGTTAGCTATGATTATGTTGTGCTCTGTGCAAAATTCTACCAGGCGGCTTCCTCTTTCATTTCTTAGCCCCAATCCATATTCACCTTCTCTCCCTTTTCCTACACTCGAATTCCAGTCACACATGACTATTAAAATTTTGTCTCCCTTCACTATCTGAATAATTTCTTTTATTTCATCATACATTTCTTCAATTTCTTCTGCAGAGCTAGTTGGCATATAAACTTGTACTACTGTAGTAGGTGTGGGCTTTGTACCTATCTTGGCCACAACAGTGCGTTCGCTGTGCTGTTCATAGTAGCTTACCCACATTCCTATTTTCCTATTCATTATTAAACCTACTCCTGCATTACCCCTATTTGATTTGGTGTTTATAACCCTGTAGTCACCTGACCAGAAGTCTTGTTCCTCCTGCCACCGAACTTCACTAATTCCCACTATATCTAACTTTAACCTATCCATTTCCCTTTTTAAATTTTCTAATCTACCTGCCCGATTAAGGGATCTGACATTCCACGCTCCGATCTGTAGAATGCCAGTTTTCTTTCTCCTGATAACGACATCCTCTTGAGTAGTTCCGGCCCGGAGATCCAAATGGGGGGCTATTTTACCTCCAGAATATTTTACCCAAGAGGACGCCATCATCATTTAATCATACAGTAAAGCTGCATGCCCTCGGGAAAAATTACAGCTGTAGTTTCTCCTTGCTTTCAGCCGTTTGCAGTACCAGCACAGCAAGGCCGTTTTGGTTATTGTTACAAGGCCAGATCAGCCAATCATCCAGACTGTTGCCCCTGCAACTACTGAAAAGGCTGCTGCCCCTCTTCAATGGCTCTGAGCACTATGGGACTTAACTGCTGAGGTCATTAGTCCGCTAGAACTTAGAACTAGCTAAACCTAACTAACCTAAGGACATCACAAACATCCATGCCCGAGGCAGGATTCGAACCTGCGACCGTAGCGGTCTTGCGGTTCCAGACTGCAGCGCCTTTAACCGCACGGCCACTTCGGCCGGCGCCCCTCTTCAGGAACTACATGTTTGTCTGGCCTCTCAACAGATACCCCTCCGTTGTGGTTGTACCTACGGTACGGCTATCTGTATCGCTGAGGCGCTCAAGCCTCCCCACCAACGGCAAGGTCCATGGTACCATACCTAAGAAATATTGACATAGAAACATTGAACAAAATGTTGAGAACTGGGAATAATTTTAAGAATTTATATGTTGTGGATCAAACTGAGTATAGAAAGGTCTCTTTTCATGAATTATGGAGATTTTTTTTTCAACAATATCTTCCCAATTGCAGAACAAAATTTCTTTCAATGTTGGCCATTTCCAGGTTTTGTTGGTGATCTGCAGATACATTGTGAGACTACTTTGTTATAATAACTAGAGAATCCTTTAATAAACTGTATTTTACAAAGACCAGTGTAATTTTACAAGTGAATGTGTTTTATGGACTGCTTGAGCCCAAATTAATATCACATTTGAGGCTAAAAATGTGTTTTTGGGTTTTATGTTGATACATTTTTAAGCTGATTTGTTTATATGGTTTACTTTGTACAGAGCCTAAAACTGACAATGAATAAAGTTGTAAAAGGTATGAAATTTGAAATGAAAGGTCAGTTTTCAACAGTCTGCGTTCTTTGAAGATGCATAGGATAAAAGTTTAATGAGTAAACAAAACAATATTTTTTCACTGTGAAAAATGAGACAGATAAGTTTCTAATGGCCATTATATGACCTAACAAATCTGTCCACTTTTGCATAACATAATGCTTTAGTAAAGTGATGTGTTTTCCAACATCATCCTAATCAATGGGTGTTGATCATGACAGTTAAAAGTATTTTTATTAGTTAAGTAGTTTAGAATAACAAACTTATCAAAAGTTTTGTTATTGTTCATGCATGTAAACTACTATGTATGGACACTTTGCATCTTCAGTATTGGAAGATGGCAGTTTTACTGTGCTTCGCAGTAGCTGCAGACTTTGCAGTTATTCAGTGCTGTGGTGTTGCGATTTGGAGTAGCACAGCATACCATCAACTAAAAGGGCATCCCGTGACAGTGGTGCTGATGTCATATAAGACAAATGACACTTAGTTATCTAGCAGATTCTGTCCAACATAAGTCATGTAACATCTTACTGAATATACGGACACTAATTGTGTATGCAGTGTTGCTTTGTATATAATGATTGTAATTTAGGAGAGAGTTGAAAATTTATCAAAGCTTACAGATTTCAGCACACACCAGCAATGGTGAAGGAGTCCACATTTACACAATCTATGTGGTTTTATCTGAACATTTATTTAAGATGCAGGAGTTCAGAAATTGACTATAATAATGCTCATAAGCTGAACATATTCATTTCACAAAGAGAGTGGCTAAAACTTCACCATCATACATACAGGACCAACAGAAATGGGGACACTCAACTACTAAGTAAGCTGATAAATGTCTTTATGGTCATGCTACTGTTAGGTCAGGTGCCTGTTTCTGGTGCTTAGCTCAGGAGAAGCTAATTCCTGGCAATGGTGTGTTGTAGATTTATCGCAAACACATCACTCATTTTTACAATTTGTTATAATTAAATGTCAGTTAATGACATACCGGCATTAAAAAGCCTTCAGATCATTGTTAAGATAATAATTAGTCTAATTTTGTGTTACCACAGCATAACATAGTGAGAAGAGCAAGGCAGTTCAAAAGCAGAAGGAAGTAGGTGCAAATCCTGACCATGTATCCCCCCCACACACACACATATACACAAACTTTGCTTTTGTGAAAGGTTCTTGGACTTCCGTATTAGTTTAACAAAAGTGTGTTCTGCAATATTCTATGTTATTTACATAGAAGAGCACTCTGTCTCAGGAGTGATTTTGTTGTCACAAATACTGGCTGCTTATGTCCAAATATGTCATACTTTCTGAAAGTGTATATGCACATAATATGCATCAAAACATTCTCTTTAAGACTTTTCCACCAAATAATTAGGTTCTCTGAATTTACCCTGAGTTCTTGCTGTGTGGGGAAAGGTGTTTAACAGTAATAGATTCACCTGGAACCAGATACAAAAGAATCACAACCCATCCACATTTGTCTGATGGATTGTGGCTAGCTTGGTGTGCCCATGATCTGTATCTGGTTCCCAGTTAAGGCAACCACTTTTAACAGACACAAATGAAATTACTTTGCTTCTGGTAACACAAAATAAAGAATGTTGAGTTGCACTGTGGTTTAGAACCCACATGAAACAGTATATCCCTCTCACGATGACTGGGGCAGAATCTTCTTAGGTTAGATGTGGCAGAGGGGAAACACCAGTAAGCTTCCTTACACTAGGAATTTTATTATTTTAATTCAACTATTGTCATGTAAAGTCAAATGGTTCTTATTTTAGTCATTTTCTATTGTTTGATTTTATTTTAGTCAAACTTTAAAAGTCAAACATTTTGGAGGTGGACTGAAATTCAAATTCAGATCCAAACTTTTATAGTATTTGACCCTCTCTGGATGATACAACATTTCAGTGATTTCTGCATTATCCCAAACTCCTCAAGGTCTCTATGATAGGTGCATATCTGGATTTGATTTCTAGTCTGTTACAAACTTTTTCTTCGTGTAAATTTTTAGTAGTTAGCAGGACAACATGTTTTTGTGTGCGACACATGAATATTTATTTATATACTTAGACACCTTTCACCTTTATAACAAGACAACCTCTATGGGTGTCCTGGAATATTACACAATTTTTCATTTTGGCATACTGTTTTTTTTATTTAAAACACTTCAGATAAATAATTTATAATAATATGAAAATGTATTTGCAGTAAAATGTATAATTCATTACTTGAAGATCAATTAGTTTTCCCTTATGTGGAATATCGGTCCACAGTCTCACATTTTTCTATAGCATCACTGTAGTTTCGTAACATAGGGTCATCATTGTAATTTCATAACATAGTGTGACTCTATATGAAAAAGTGCAACTTTGAACATGTTTTCCACATGAGAGAAAAGAGCATGTACTTCAAGTGATGAATTAAATGTTTTACCATAAGCATCTTCTCATTTTATCATAAAATATTTATGTGAGTTCTTTTAAATCTTAAAAATAAATACGTGAAAAAAAAATCATGTAATATTCAAGGACATTCACTAAAGACACATTGTTAAAAAGGCAAAACACATCTGCCTGTATAAATAGAAACTCATGTGCAACATGCAAAAAGGCATTATCTTGCTAAATATCACAATTTATAAATAGCTGCTGCCAAAAATGGTCATCACAAGAAACTAGTTTATTCTCGTCATTTCAAGCTATAGCATGTGTACACCTAACTGCTGGTAAAAGAGAATTTTGATTTTTAGTGGCTCTTCATATCATGTCACTCATAGCTGCTGGCAAAAAAGAATTTGATAGGTAATATCTCTTTGTGTGAGGTTCAAGTCCCAGTCACCACAGAACTTTTTGTCACGTTATTTTTAGTTAAAGATGGGGTACCTCTCTCTATTGGGGAAAAAATTTATATCTTAACATCTACTTGCAATTAGAACACAAATGAAAATACATGCTGCATTCGAATCCTGGTCAGATCCTTTTTTTAAAAAAAATCTCACTACTGGTCAAGAAGTTAAATTTTTATCATCTGATTGTGCTTATTTAACACTTTAATTACATGCTGGGTTTGAATTCCCATCAGTCACAATGCTTTGTTACATCATTTCATCTTTAAACATGCTCTCACTTTGTTACTTGTGTGGGAAACCATATTTCACATATTTTGTGGTTAGTTAACACAGAAATAGTTACATGATATGCTTCTCAGACAAATAAAAATAACTCTGTCATGTAATTTCTCTCTTTTGGAGATTAAAAGGAAAATAAAATACCTCACACACCAAAAACGGCTGAGAGGAAGTTCTGATAGCAAATGTAGCTATGACAGCTCAGTAAGCCAGTAGCAGATAAAATACATGATTTCAAACATGGAGCAAGCCTAGGACATAATGAATGATGGAGGATGACCCAACTATTCCCAAGGACTGATATTTGATATGTTAAACAGACAGATGCTGACACAAAAGGTAGAGAGAATGGTGGATTTAATGAAAGGAGGAGATTGGATATTCTAGGATCACCAGAAACCAGTTGGAAGGATAAAGAAAGTGAAGAATTGAGGAGTGGATATAGGCTGTACTGGAGAGGGAATGATGAAGAAGGAAGATTGAGTTGGCTATAATTAAGAGAAGAGGGTCGAGAGAGGGGTGAAGGGAATAAATGACAGAACAGTAGTCAGAGCAAAAGTGTAAGGGAACGATATCAAAATTCTGTAGGTATATGCACCGCAACTTGGATGTTTTTCTGAAGAGGAGGAGGACTTTGATGAGGAAATGTAGAGGCAACTGACTGCTAACTGTACTGAAGATCATGATAATGGGAGATCTGAATGCACACATGTGCAGTTAAAGAGAAATATTGCGAATGGAAGGATGTGGAATGAGGAAGGACAAAAATGGCTGTAGTACGTAAAAGGAATGGTTTTCTAGCCATCTGGTTAAGAAGAAAGAAAGTCATAAAATAACATGGTACAGCCATTAATTATTGCATAAATCTTCAGTAGACTACTTAACATGTGATCTGAACACAAAGAAAACAGTCACAGGTGTCAAGGCAATACTTTCTGAAACCATGGATTGAGATCACTGTCCTTTAGTAGTGATGATTATAGGAATTAAAGAGGAAAAGATGGCAGAAAAACAGGAATAAAGGTGGAAGTTGAAAGAAGAAAAATACAAAAAAGAATTTCAGAAAATTTTTAAAGAGCAATATATCACAGGACGAAATGCAGTCAGTCAAGGAGGAATGGCAAAAGCTCAAAACAGTTATGGTGGAAGCAGCAGAAAAAGTGCACAGAAAAACCAGTGATAATAAAAGTTGGAAAGAAACTCCTTAGTCGATTAAGATAAGAAATTTCAAAGAAAAAAAACAGAGGAAGCAAGAAAGGAGAGTGGTAACAAGAGAGAAGAAAAAATAGATGTAAGAGGGGACAACAACTATGGAAAAGGACAGTGATGGGAGTAAGAAGGTCCTCTATGAAGTGATTTAAGACCATGAATAGAGACATGGTGGAAGGTGTCAGAATAATCAATAAAGAAGTGAAGTAAGTTGAGAATGTACAGGAAATCAAGGAGAAGTGGAAGGAATATTTTGAAGAGTTACTATGCCCCAATGGAAATATGGAACTGGAGAATGAGGATCCCCAAGATGTAGAAGATGTCAAGTTGGACCAACTGGACAAAAGAAGGGAAAGAGATAAATACCATCAAAAGAGGAAAAGTGCTTGCACTGGATGAAATAAGTGAGGAGATGGTGAGACCATCTGGCACTGATGGAATGTAGTAACTCTATGGATTATTATAACAGTATGGAACAAATAAGGCCACCTGAATACTGGCAAAAGGGAATCACATTGCCAATTTTTAAGAAGGATTTCAGGAAACTGAACTAAATTATAGGGGAGTTTCTTTGATGTGTCATGCTGCCAGGGTATTGAGAAGATCCTGGAAAAGAGAATGTGGAAGATAATAGGTGGTGCAGTGAATAGGAACAATATAGGTCAACAGAGGATCTAACAAGTAAGTTTTTGGGTAAGGCAGCTCCAGTGTTCCTGGACATTGAGAAAGTGTATGATAGTGTGAAAAGAAGCAAAGTCTAGGAAACACTTCTGAAAAGCAAATTAGATGGCTGACTATGAGAAGATTAAAGAAAATGAATTATGGATGTGTGAGTTGTGTAAGAGGAGAGAAGGCAGACTGGTTAGAACGGAAAAATGGACTGAAGTAAGGGAGTGCACTATCCCTGCTATTTCCACCATCATTATGGATGAGATAATGGCAGGAGTGGCAGTGCATATGGTGGATGAAAATATGAAAGTAGTGGTGTTTTCAGACAATTAATGGTGTTCAGAGATGGAGAAGGAGATATACATGAAAATCTAAATGTACAGAAGACAGTATTGGAATACTATGATTTGAAATTTTAAATACTGGTGACAACAAGTAATAGGACAAGAGTAACAATGGATATAAGTATTTGAAGGCAACTATGAAAAAAAGTGGAAAGTTTCAAGCACCTGGGGAGCACAATAAAAAGAAGTAGAAGTAATGATAAGGAGATTCGTGCAAAGGGGTGGCAGGCACATAGAGTCCTGGAGAGATCAAGAACACTTCTAGTTATCTTAGAACCTGGGTGTCCTGACAGTCTTCCAAAATCTGTTATTCACAACAAAATTTAGTTTTGACTAAACATTATTTAATAATATTGTAATAAAATTTAGTTTACAATTTTTCAATGCTATTTCATAATAATATAATAACATAATATAATAACATTTTTTTCTGATTTTTGCAATGTTGTACCATTAATTTACATTTGGATTTACTGTCATATAGAGCTGTTTTAACTTGTGGCCACAGTTCTGTATAATCAAACAACTATAGAGGAATAGAGAGAGAATTGAGGATGTGCTAGAAAACTATGGTATATGGGCTGCATGCAAATCAGATGGAACACAGTTCAGGTTGTTCGGGTATCTCTGAGCATGGTAGGACATGCTGCATGGGACTAAAACTGCTCAACAAGTCCCCAGATGATTTTAAAATGTATACTAGATATAAAATCTTTTAAAAAAGCTCCACTAGGGAATATCTGTAGTGCCACTGCTTCTATTCAATAAGTGAATACTTATACTTCATAATATCGTCATTATTTTTCTTTGTAAATACTAGCTTTAAGTCAAGTCTGATATTATCTTATTAATTATACTGCATGTGGCCAGTGAGCTAAATGCATAAATAAACATGAAATAAAGTAAATTACCTGAAATTACATGGAATAGAAACAATCCTGTTGGAGGAACATTGGTAACTGCTTCAGTTGTAAAGTTCTCAGTCTAAGAATTTTTCAACTGAAGCAGCAGTATTTTCAACCTCTGGTATATGGAATAGCTTACTAGACAGCCACCTTACGATGATAGCACCTGAAAGCTTTTGGCCAGCATTTTTGTTTTGCATGATGGTATTCTAGTTGCTGTGGGTTTATTTATCAATTGTTATTTTTTACTAGTAGTTCACTGTTGCTATTTCAGTTTACATATTGTCATTTCATCATCTGGAGATAGTGAGTGAAGCTGTGGATGCTAGAAAATGGAGTGCTAAGTGGAGAAATCAGAACATTTCTGACATATTCTTCTATTTCAGTTGAATAGAGGAGTGATAGCAGTGGAGGCAGCCAGAAACATTTACACCTTGTATGAGGATAAAGTAATTGGACAGAGCATGGCAAGAAAATGGTTTTCTCATTTCAATGAGGATGGTTTTGACATTAATGACTCTCCACATTCAAGAAGACCTAAGATGGAGATTGTATAAGCGCATTAATCCACAATGATCCATGTCAGTGTACTTGAGAACTGGCAAAGGTGATGAACTGTGAACATCACACCATCATGTGACATTTGCATGCAATTTGGAAGGTGCAAACATCAGGAGTTGGGAACCACATGCTGTAAGCTAAAATCACAAAAGTCAGTGGGTGGCCATATGTCCATCTCTGCTTATTTGTTATCAACTGGTCATGAACAACACTGGTCATTCCTATCCTGTATCATTACTGGTGAAGAGAAATGTTTACTTAAAGCTAACACAAGGAAAAGACAGGAATGATTGAGCCCAAACAAAACAGTAACTTCTCATACAAAGACCTATGTGCATCTGCACAGTAGAAGAGTGATGGTGTGGTGTACTACAAATTGCTTCACTGGGGTGTAGCCACTACTGCTAACAATTATTGTCAACAACTGAGACATTTTGCAGATGCAGTCCCAGAGCAATGACCAGGAAGACTGTGTGAAGTGATGCTACTCCATGATAATGCCCATCTACTAGACTGACAAAAAACACTATATACCAATTGGATGGGGAGTAATTCTGCATTCACCTTCTTCATGAACAATGACCAGAAAGACTGTGTGAAGTGATGCTACTCCATGATAATACCCATCTACTAGACTGACAAAAAACACTATATACAAATTGGGTGGGGAGTAATTCTGCATTCATCTTCTTCATCTGATCTTATTCACTCAGATTTTCACCTTTTCTGTTCTTTATTGATCACCTTCATGGAACTTCCTTTCTGGATGAAAATGCATTCTGAACATGGCTTGACAAGTTCTTCACCTCAAAGCTATTTGATTTCTACAGTCAAAGAATCAGAAAGTTTCTCCAGAATTGGCAGACTGTTGTAAATAGTGAAGGAGAATATATTATCTCTCTCTCTCTGTCTGTGTGTGTGTGTGTTTTTAAATGGACCTATTTACTGTTCAACACCTCTATGTGGTGAATAGCAATCTGTTATAATGTATGAAAACAGACAAAAATTTTAACAATTCTACAGAAATTCTGTCTCAAAAATCTCAGTAGTAATTGTGAGGCAGTGAAGTTAAATTCCTTGCTGCATCCATGCTCATGGGTATACTAGTCTCTTAGCAACTGGAGCAGTATGTTAGAATGTTGGAATGGATGAAGTTGAACAGCTGTCATATTTAAGCATTGAGTCTGTACATGAGGTGTGCTTGCATGGCTCAATTTGAAGAATGCAGCTTCCGAAAGATAAGGGTTGTCAGTTTGAGTGTCAACCCTACACACAGTATTAACTGGTCAAAACTGATCAGCATAGCATATACTCCACCAGGAAATAAATAATTTCATTGAAAATACACAATAATATAATAAGACAGTTATAATGCTGTCAGAGGATTTTATAATTCAGTGGCATATGTTCTTGGACAGTCAATTACTCCGAATTAGATGAACTTAAGATGGAATTAACATGGTTTTAAGAAAGACTAGGCATGAATATTCCAGCCAATTCAGTAGGTCAACTACATTCAGTAAATTTTGAGACACAACTACAAATTTTAATTGTGTATTAATGTATCTACATTATTTTTTTCAGGTAGTAGTAACAAAAATAAACTAGACATCACAAATTCTCTTTTTCAAAGTTTCTTCATGAAATAAGATTTTGGTGGGACTCCTTTATTCAATTACTGTACAGATGCAATGAGGGGAAAATGTTGATGATAATGGAAATTAATGAAGATTGAATGGCCATTGTAGATGACAGAACTAATCACAAATGCACATTCAGTATAATATGGAGTGCCTCACTGTGGGTTGAGTGGGTGTTATGAAGTTCCCTCAATGCATAATTGATTCAGTTGGCAGCAATGGTAAAACACAGAACCATTTACACATACTGTAGTGGGTTGTCAGAAACTGGGAAAAGTTGAAGGTAAATTAACAACTTGCAAAAAATCATCAGCTTATTATACATGTGTTATTGTTACAACATTCACTCTGAAGACAGGTTTGATACAGCTCTTTAGTCTAGTCCAGCCTGTGTAAGTCTCTTCATCTTTGTGCAACTTCTGCCATCTGCATCCATTTGAACCTGTTTATTTTATTCAAGCCTTGGTCTCCTGGTACACTATGTATCCTCTACACTTCTCTCCATTACCAAATGAACTATTCTGTCAACCTATCCCTTCCTTCTGTCAGTTTGTGCCATGAAGCTCTTCTCTCTTTGATTTGATTCAGTACCTCTTTGTTAGCTGTCTGATCTACTTATCTAATTTCCAGTATTATTCTGTATCATGTAACCATTCTCTCCTCAATTACCATAAGAATGCCAAATAATATTTTGTTGAAATGAGCAAGTTGAAAAATGTGTATGATTCTCCATGCACTTGTCCAGCTATTTTCATGCTAAATTAGTGCCTCTGGTATTAATGGGTAAAAGAAGTGGATCAAATCACCAAATTATTTAGGTAAAAATGTACTCATCTGTTTGTAAACCTTTGGCAAAAAGTTGCTCATCTTTTAGGTAGTATGATGGGTCCTTGTTGGAGAAAGGACACCACATGTTGATATGTATTCATTTTTTGATTTATTTGCCTTTTGGTTTGTTATCAGTTAGTTGCTTGTCATCACATTTACTTCAAAAATGATATAATTTCACAATCAGGTACATTGAAACACTTTATTTTTCCAGTAGACAGACCTGAAAGTCATGCCATGAGACCTCTGAAACAAAGTGAGAGTATTTGTCCAAAGAAGTGCAGTTCACACATATTTGCAGAGAATGAAAAAAGCCTCCAACATGCTAGAGAGATATGAAAACTATGATGTGTCCTGTGGAATACAAATTATGAACTAACTCTTGGTGTGTGTTTGACTGTTATTTAAATCTGAGTGTATGCACCAGAATATTCTGGATATCTCTACTGTCAGGTTAACTATTGTTTTAACATTCAGTTTTCTCGACTGAGAATATTTAGATAAAATTGTATGGCTTTATGAATGCAAAAAACTAAGGGTCAAAATAAATTAAAAGATATGTCAACTGGCCATGAATTGAAAACTGAAGTTTCCAGAATAACCTGTGAAAAAGTCTGTTTACACTATGAAATATTGTGTCTTGTTAGCAACAAAAAAAAAAAAAAAAAAAAAAAAAAAAAAAAAAAAAAATAAATAAATAAAATTAAAAAAAAAATAATAATAATAATAAAAAATTGTTTTAGTGAAGTTAACTTTTTTTTTGTAATAGATACAGGGTTATTTACCGAATTAGCAATAAATTAGTCTGGTACAACTTACATAAATTTTGAAGAGTGAGTTAGTGCAAATGACATATATCATTGAAACTTCCTGGCAGATTAAAACTGTGTGTCGGACCGAGACTGGAACTCGCATTCAAGTCTCGGTCTGGTACACAATTTTAATCTGCCAGGAAGTTTCATATCAGCGCACACTCCTCTGCAGAATGAAAAGCTCATTCTAACATATATCATTGCTTCACTGACTTAAATGAATGCAAATTTCATTATTTACAGTTGATTTTCTCTGTTTTAAGGTTAAATTGTTAGGGTGGTTATCTTTTTGGGGTTTCATGTTTGCAAGATATAACATGCAAAACCATTCTCGTCATTTCTCAACAAATAAGGTAGATATAACAACTGAAAATACTGCCAGGTATCATGACCTTCCATAAGAATCACGTATTGCATATTTCAAGACTGGGATTGGCATTGCACTCCACTAGTGAATGTGATATCAAGCAATTCATTTTGTCTAATTAGCCTAAATCTTGGTTCATTACAACAGCAGTCTCACAGATAATGCGTAACTTATGCACAATATTTTGTGATCGTATGAAACATACAGTGCCCAAACATGAAGCCATTCCAAAATTTTGTAAAAAAAGAAAAGTAAGGAGAAGAAAGAGCCAAGATGCAACTTGAATTTGAAAAAAAGTGTTGAAAATATTTTTGTTGAATAAGTGTGGCAATATGCACAAGAGCAATTACAAAATTGTGATCCAAACAGAACTGTTTGAATAAAGAAAGTCTTCTAATGTAAACAAAATGTACCCAATATGTATGCACTTCATACCCATCAATGACAAAAGATTACAAAAAATTATCAGAATTCTGTTTTAAAGAAAAATTGGTTCAAAAATTGTTTCATATTTGCATTAACTGGTATCTCAAAGTTATACTCAGATCCGACATCCCATAAACGGCAATGAGAAACTTTTACAACAGATGAGGTCTTGCATGTGCATCCTGTTGTAATGTGAGCATTCAAATCAACTAAGAGGGTGAGGTTTTGACATCTGTGGGGCCATGCTTAGGCCAGATGAATTTTGCAGTGTTGTCAGTAGGGCCAGCACCTTTGAGGTGCATTGATTGACAGAGTTAAAAGTACGATACATCTTAGAGCACATGTCAGATAGCCAGAGGCTCTAGCCATGTGGTGGGAAAAACCCGGCTATTAAGGTGGCCATGGCTGACATGACTGAATACTGAAAATATCAAATAAGAGAAACTCAAATAAAAACAAAAATCAACAAGTGACAGAGAAACCAGTAACATGGTTTCAAGACAAAATTTAGATGAGTGTGTGAGTGAAGACATGCACTCACTACGGCATTTAATTTTCAAATCATTTAATGTTAAATGTCTTAGACATAAAATGATCTTTAAAAATTAATAACTCACTAATGGCTTAAGAAAGTCATACAAATTTAGTGTCTATGGATAGGTCTCAATGAGTATTATAGATTTGTTGTAGTAGATTTTTATGAAAAATACATATTTCAAATTACAGACCAGAATTATATTCTGTGCATGGAAAAGTGGATTTTTTCGTAAATAGAACGTGAAGTAGTGAAAATAGTGGCAGCATTAGTAAATAGGTATAATTATGTCTTTATGACTCTAATTAATTTCAATTGTTTATTTTTATTTGTGACATAACAATACAAAATAAAGTCCATTTGGACAGAAAAACTATTTTTGACCAAACTATTAAAGCTACAGAAAAACAACAATCAGCACTATAAATCTGTGAAATTTGCATCCAGATTCATGTATAATATGTATATATAACATTAAATTTATGTTTAAGTAAGCTTTCAGAAGTGAGTGATTTTGACCCATGTCAGTGTGAGGGTATAAATATCAGCATCCATTTTCATGCAGAACTGGCACTTTGCAGGCTTCTGGCAGTCGGGGTTGAGATCAGGAATAGAGAGGACATATGTGTGCTTCAATTTCACCTTTTGTTGTTGTGCCTCAAGAATTTTGGTGTAAATCTAGAAACACCTGGCCTTCAACCATCTCAAATACCCGGTATTTTAGGTACGAGAGTGGGAGAGTGAGAACGTTTCTACTGATCCACCTGTTTCTATGTGCAGGATGGAAGTTTATTATTACAAGACTGTAAGAGGGGCGAATCACTGATAACAGCAAGTGTTTGCCACCAGTGCCACAGAAGACATGAGGAGAACTCAACAAATAATTATGTAATATTCTTTGATGTGTTAGTGTCTGTGGTGATTGTAAAAAAAGACTATTGAACAGTTGAATATAGAGTGTTATGCACATTCATGTATTGGACTCACTTGAGACTAGAGACTTTTAAATTATTTCATGTCTTGGCTACGAACGAAACAAGACAAATGTATGCTATTTGAATATGTGTAAATGAGTCTGACGTGTGAGTAATAAGTTACCCTTGCAGAAGTTATTATCTGTGAAAGTTGAAAATATAAAGTGATGGAACTGAAAAGTATTATACGAGTACCAAAATTATTTCAAGGATAGAGGAGTATTTTAATAAATTTCCTTAACCAGCTATAGTCTTCAGAGAAGAAGTTTGTGGGAGATCGATGTAGCTGTTTACCCAGAGAAGAGGATAGACCACACTCAACATGCAAGTTAAGTGAATTGAGAGATGTGTGTGCCTTGCAACCCAATACCACACTGTCTCTTGTCATCCAAAAACATTAGAACATGGTGACCTAAGTGACAGGAACTGAAGAAAAGGGGATTTAAAAACAGAAATGGAATGAAGATATTAGGCTTGCCATAGTTACCAGACCTAACAAGATACAAGAACTGTTTCGAGAAATCGTATTGAGTCCAAAATACAAATAGAAGAAAGTTGCGAGTGCAATGCTGTAAAAGACGTGGGAATGTGATAGCAAACAAAACTGGAGAGAAGACCTCAACTTTTCGACTAAGAAGATCGGGTGTGGAGAGTAAGCAGTCTTCACACACGTACATCTTGCCGACGCAGTAACCAGTCACCAACGCCGACTGCAGCTCACCAGTGCTGACTGCGCGGCAGCTCGCCGATGACGACGCTGAAATCAATGTCTGACATCGCCAGCGCCAGTGCTGTCCTCCAGAACTGATTACATTTGCTCACCAACACAGCTAGAACTCTATGCTGGGTGAGCAAAAAACAATAAAGTTGAGGGGACGAGTGAATAATAAACTTTTAGTGTAGTTATTGTACTCAGTGGTGAATTTTCTTTTAGATGATTACTAGGTCTAAGATAAATAAAATTATGGATAAAGAACAGTAACAAACTTCAGGGCCAGCCATGGCCATGACAGTGAATAGGGACACGCCAGACTGGACTGTAGTAGCAAATTTAAGCAAAGGACTAAGTCTAAAGTTAGACTCAGTAAATACTCAACTAAATGCTAGATTAGATTACCAAGGTGCTAAGTTGGATGAGCAGAAAGCTGATTCAGCCACTCTAAGAGAAAAATTAAACACTCAGAATGAAGCCCTAAGGAGAGAAGTACTTTTAGTACATTCTAGTTTAAATGCTGAGAGTGAAACCTTGAACAGTCAAGCAGCTAATATAGTTCTATTAAAGACTGAATTTGACTCTTTAAATGATAAGGTAGAAAATCTGAAGGTAGATATAAGATTGAACTCACTAGTTCTTTGAATATTCCCGTTAAACAACTATTTACTGAATTTAGCCAGAGACAGGATGAGCAACTTCAGGATTTAACTAAAAAATTAGAATTTGACATTGAAGATAAATGTAACAATGTAGAAACAGAACTTGTCAAAAAATTAGGATCATTTCAAAGCATATGAAATGTTACCTTCAATGTGGTAAATCATAGGTTGCACACCCTGAAGGAGAGTATATTGAGAAACAAGATAAGCTAATGCCTTTTGTCCAATCACAAATTGCAGGTGTCAACACTATAGTTGATACCGTGGAAAGGGATTTAAAGAGAAACTGGCGACATCAGATACCTTAAATATAAACAATCTGGAGGAACTAGTAGAAGAGTTAATAGACAGAAAAGTGGCTGAGAGGGTAACCCCTAACAATATTTTTTCAGATTTAGCTTTGGAACTTAATGATATGAAGAAAGGCATAGCTAGTTTATGGGGAGAATTCAAACTTATCCAGGATAAGGCAGACAAAAAAGTGACTTCTTCTAACATGGTATTAATCAGTGAGTCAATAACCAACCTAGAATGGGGAGCAAACTCAGGACTATCCAGACAGTTTCCAAAATTTAAGCCAGACGGGGACGTACACCCAACTCATTTTCTGAAATGGTTTAACCAACCCCTGCTGAAAAACTGGTAAGACTCAAAAAAGATAGAATTCATGGTAGGTTACCTTTTAGGAGAGGCTTCAGAATGGGGCACTGTGAACACTGAGAATTTTTCGCCTTGGGCTGACTTCCAGAAAATTTTTAAGGAGAAGTATTGGTCAGTGAGTGCCCAAGAAAAATTATCTTATTTGTGGGATTCAAAGTATTATAACAGTACGTGGGGAACAATGAGAAAGTATTTTGACTGGCATTTGACATGGGCAAAGTACTTAGATAAACCCATGGAAGAAGAAGGGCTAGTTAGGATCTCAATAAGGCGATTACCTATCTGTGCTAGGAAAGATATATTATGTAGTGGGTGGAAGATGGTAGAAGAATTGTTATCCTTTGTAGATGCACTTGATGCCCTAAACAAAGACAGGAATGAGAACGTAGATCAAAGTGAAAGTCAGAATTTCTGAAGAAATAACAATAGTAGTAATATCAAACAATGGAAAATCCAGGATGGAATGTAACAATACCAGAGAAGAAAGTTGCTACTCACCATATAGCAGAGATGCTGAGTCGCGATAGACACAACAAAAGATTCACACAATTAAAGCTTTCGGCCATTAAGGCCTTTGTCAGCAGTACACACACACACACACACACACACATAAATGCAACTTGCACTCACATCTGCAGTCTTAGAGAGCTGAGACCACACTCAAAGTAATAATAGTAATTATAAGAGACATGAAGCTAATCTAGCTAGAGCACACCAATTTAGTCAGAATAGTGGTAACGAAAGTTATCAAAAGAAACATTCACCTTTGAACATAGACCCAGTAATGTTGTAGGAATTTGTACCTAGTAGCAATAGAGAACAAAGTGGAAATGTAATACCCCGATTTGGCAACCAGCCGGTGATTACAAACAATGAGGAAAATGTTAATTTATTTATTTATTATTTATTTATTTATTTATTTCTTGTTCCGTAGATCCAGTTAGTGAGTCAATCACAAGGATATGGAACGTGTCAAATTGTACAGGTTTCAATTTAAACTTACAATAAATACAAGGGCATTTCAATGGCAAATTGTACATAGTTTAAGTAAGACATACTATAAATACAGTAACAGATACAATGTCAGCTAGATAACATAACTACCATTTGACAGAAAAAGGAGTTTCAAATAAAGGTTAAAGATAAGAGCACAAAGTTAAATCAGATATTAGGCCAATCTGTTGTTACAAAAAGTGTGCTAATGCCCAAATGCACAATAAAATCAACTGAACTACTTCTAGACATAATACGTTTAGTGATGGTATACATTTTCTTTCAGGTATTCATCCACAGTATAATAAGATTTCTCTGTCAGGTAATCTTTGAGAACTTGTTTAAATTTTGGCAGTTCTGTATGAACACATTTGATATGTAGTGGTAGAGCATTGAACAGCTTAATGCTGGAGTAGTAAACTCCTTTTTGTACCAGAGTGAGACATTTCATTTCTAAATGTAGATCGTTTTTGTTTCTGGTGTTATAACCATGGAATTTACTGTTGTCTTGGTAGATGGAATAATTTTTGCACACAAAGGTGAGCAAGGAAAAAATATACTGTGAGGCAGTTGTTAGGATACCTATCTTCCGAAACAAGTGCCTGCAAGAGTGTCTTTGATGGACCCCACACATTATTCTGATTGCTTTTTTTTGGATGGTGAAAACTTTTTTTGCAAGTGGTTGGTTCCCCCAGAATATGATAGCATATGACATCAATGAGTGGAAGTAGCCAAAGTAGGCAACCTTAATAGTGTCAACTTCAGCCACTGAAGAAATTACCCGTAATGCAAATGTTGCCGAGCTAAGTTTTTTACATAGATGAAGAATGTGAACTGACCAATTACATTTACTGTCTATGTAAGCACCCAGGAATTTTGTGTCTTCAACTTTCTGTATTGGTTGATCTCTACATTTTATGTTAATTTCATCGGGATTACTTTGTGATGTATGGAACCTCATATAATGAGTTTTATCTGCATTGAGCGAGAGACCATTTGAGGAGAACCAATTTAAGATCTCGTTAAAAACAGTATTTGTAGTTTTTTCAAGATCATGATCAATCAAATCGTCAATTAGAATTGTGGTATCATTGGCAAACAGGGTAAATTTGCTGTTTGTCTCAGAACAAAGAGGAAGATCATTAATAAAGATGAGGAAAAGCAGTGGGCCCAAAACGGAGCCTTGAGGCACACCACACGTTATCGTGCCCCATTCAGACGAGGCAGGTTCTCCAGAAGAGCCATTTAGCATTACAGTCTGCTTCCGATCCTGTAGATATGATTGCAGCCACAAGCCAACAGTACCACCTAAACCATAGTATTCTGCCTTTTTCCAAAGAATTTGGTGGTTTACACAGTCGAAGGCTTTCGTAAGATCACAAAAAATACCCACTGGAGACATTTTTTTGTTAATGGCTTCCAAAACTTGGTTGCTGAAAGAGAATATTGCCTGTTCAGTACAAAGACCGGCACGAAAACCAAACTGATTTTTGCTTAAGATACTGTGGAAGTTGAGATGGTCTACAATCCTCCTGTGCATGAGTTTTTCTAGAATTTTCGAGAAGGTAGTTAATAGGGATATTGGGCGATAGTTTGTAACAATGCTTTTATCCCCAATCGGAATCCATGGCTGGGGACCAGGTTGTAGAAATACATTAGGAGGCCTAGCTTATAATAAATATGTTAGCTTTACGCATAAAGTACTGACCAAAGAATGGTTGTTGCTAGAAGAAACTAGCTTAACTACCATTAATCCACAACCATTTGTAGTTGGAAAGGTAGAAGAGTTTGAAGTTAACATATTTATTGATTCTGGTAGTGAAGTGTCACTTATTTCTAATGGTTTCTTTAACACATTATGAACTAAACATAACTTACCACTGTTACCAGAACAGGGCTGTACATTGTAAGTATTACTGGGACCAAAAGTAAAGTTGTGAAACACGAGACCTTTGTGAACTGCATCATTGGGAATGTCCCATTTTGTCAGACATTTTTAGTAGTGGAAAATATCAATAGAGATGTGTTGTTCGGCATGACTGGCTATCAAAATTTAACATCTTATTGACTTTTGAGGAAAATTTTCTTTATTTTGGAATAGGTGATGATAAATATTCTGTAAAGTTTGTGACGGACCACAGTAATGGTAAATAAATAACTGAGAATCAGCATTTACAATTAACAGTGACAGTGCAATTGTCACCAGAGACTGAATACGTAAATCATGCATCACACCAAGCTGACATATGAAACAAAGTAAATGAATCCCCAACGTTAACCAACGACCAAAAATTGGATTTATCTAAAATTCTATTGGAATATGAAATGGTATTTTCTGATAATCCGGGTAGTATTAGTGACTATGTACATAAATTTAAGATCAAAGAAAATACTCCATTTTTTGTAGACCCTATCTGATACCGGTAAGCCTGAAAAAAGCAGTTAAGGAAGAAATAGATAAGATGATTGAAAATAAAAAAAATAGAATGTAGTATGAGTGTTACAAATAACCTTTAGTAGTGGTAAAAAAGGCTACAGGAGTTGTGCGGTTAGTGCTGGACACGCACACTTTGAATAAGCATATAGAGAAGGAACGAGACAGACCAATTAGCATTGATGAATTACTCTCCAAATTTGAGAAAGCATAGTATTTTAGCAAGATGGGCCTGACTGGTGGGTATTAACAAATTCAGTTACATCCTGATTCAAAGAAGTATACAGTGTTTCTATTTGATGGGACATCATATCATTTTAATGTTTTACTGTTTGGACTAAATATCTTGGTTTCCATGTTTATACATGCGCTGGGCGAGGCGTTAGGAAGGGAATTGTTATGAGAATTTATAATATATGTGGATGATATCTTTATAATCTCCACTACGTGGGAAGAACATTGAAAAACCTTGAGGAAAACCCTGAAAAAATTTAAAGAAAAGGTTATTACAGTAAAATTATCTAAATCGCATTTTGAGAGGCAAGAGCTTAAGGTTAAGGGCATATTGTAGGAGTACAGGGAATTAAAGCCAATCCAGAATGTATAAAGACCATTAAGGAGTGTCCACCCCCTAGAAACACAAGACAATTGAAGGGATTTATTGGAATGGCCGGCTATTTTTAGAGATGATCTATACGACGTCAAGAGCTGAACAACCCAAGACTTCTGCGTTTATTATGGTAGGGTATACCGTGGAGTTGGAACCAAGAGGCTAATAATGCATTTGAAAATGTGAAATAAGCACCATCACCTATACTACACCATCCAGTTATGGGTGAGCCATTTAAAATTTCAACAGATGCTTACGACTATGGTATAGCAGCAGAACATTTTCAAGGAGAATGGGGTCTGGGAAGTAGAAATCACAGATCTATAGCTTTTGCTAGCCGAAGTCTTACAAACATGAATTAAACTATATGGCTACAGAGAAAGGACTATTAGGGGTAGTGTGGAGTATCCAAAAATTCCAAACGTTAGTATAGGGGTCAAAGATCCATGTGTATATGGATCATCAAGCTCTATCTTTTTTAATGAGTAGTCACTTATTATGTAGTAGATTAATGCGGTGGATGTTGTTCCTACAGGAATATGATATTAAAAAACAGTATGTAAAAGGTCTTGAGAATATTGCACCTGACACTTTGTCTAGATTACCAGTAGATATGAAAGACCTAAAATGTACAGAACGGCCCACCAAAATTTTTGCGATTAATTTTATGACAATAGAATATCTGCACAATAGGTTACAAGAAATGGCTCAAAGAATAACCAACAATATCCATCATAATGAAATTTTCACTCTACAGCAGAGTGTGCGCTGATATGAAACTTCCTGGTGGATTAAAACTGTGTGCCGGACTGAGACTCGAACTCGGGACGTTTGCCTTTCGCGGGAAAGTGCTCTACCAACTGAGCTACCCAAGCACGACTCACGCCCCATCCTCACAGCTTTACTTCTGCCAGTACCTCATCTCCTACCTTCCAAACTTTACAGAAGCTCTCCTGCGAATCTTGCAGAACTAGCACTCCTGAAAGAAAGGATACTATGGAGACATGGTTTAGCCACAGCCTGGGGGATGTTTCTAGAAACCCATGTGAAAGGGTTATGAAAGAAGTTGGGAAATTATGCCGTACATACTGCCATGAAAAACATACATCATGGGCAATGAAAGTTAAAGACTTTGAGCTTATTTTAAATGAATTACCACATTTATCAACTGGGTTAACACCTTTGGAAGTAATAGGTAAACCTTTTGCAGGACCCCTTATTAAATATTTTACTTGGCCGGAACAACCTGCTGTTGATTACCAACTTAATCAAACAATAGTTTCTAAAAACTTAGTGAAAAGAGCACAACAAAGAGTGAGTAAATATAACAAGAAGGCTGTTGAACCTAAGTATAGTGTTAGTTACCTATTCTTAGTAAAACAGCATCTTCACAGCTCTGCCCCGACGATAGAAACACATAAATTTTTTCAAAATTATGAGGGACCTTACCAAGTGCAAATGGTGGTACACCCCAAAACCTTAGTTTTAGTGAATCCTCTAACAGGATCAGAAAAAGGAAAATACAATGTAAAAGACATAAAGTTGTATATCACCCAGGGACGTTAACATTCTGTGTTAATGGGCGGAGTGACAACCGTCAGATCCCTAGTTGTTTTCCGTGTTTCTTCTGTACTATTTTTCCTGCACTGAATTCCTTTCAAATCTTAAACTATTCTGTAATCTATTCTTGAATTCTTATAGTATCCTGTTGCTTCTGCATCCTTGTCTTTACTTGGCTGACAAGCAATGGCTGCTGAAAATCATTTATATCGAGGCCATACTGCTTCATGTAGTAATAGCAATAAGTATTTGTATCACTATTCATGGTCTCAAATGAGTTACGTGGGCTTCTGGTCCACACTATGTAATCTATCTGATAAATTTTGTTGTTATATCGAGTCAGGACTGAACCATCTATTAATGTTTTCATAATATGCTCCTTAGAAGCAGTTGAATTCCGATCTAATATACCTGCAATTACATCCAGAACCGTCTGTGTTCTCAGTACTCGGTTGTTAGTGCCTGATAAGTATTTAAGTCATCTGCATGCTCCACTCTAGTCAGCGGTCATCTTGAATCCCAGCATCAGAATATAGCTACATCTTAATTTTACCTAAGTTATTCTTTGTGAGTAATCAAGGAATGTTAGATTAATAGAAAATGGAAGTTTATATGAATCATTACATAATTGTGACAGCATGATACATAATTTTTACCCTTTGTGAGATATAATGTAAATGGGAGGGGGAAGGCGGGGGGGGGGGGGGGGGTTGTATCACTTTTGGAAGGGGTGGGTAGTGAAAGTACAAGTATGACCAACACTAATCACTCAACCCACCTTTCAGACAACCCTTGCAGACAAGTGTAACTGATTCTTCACCATTTGCCGTTCCATAGGTTCTCACCTTCAAAGGTGAAGGTGAGAATGTTCATTCTGCAGGATATGTTTAACATCATACCTCCTCTGGCTTCTCACTCAAGTACCAGTGAAATAGGGGTCCTGGAGAAGGGGGGTGGGAAGGGTTTTCCTGTCTTTGGGGCTATCTTCTTTCTCTTCTTCGATCTTAGCAACCAGCTCTACTTTTTCCTTTCTTACTTCTCATTTGAGCGCTGGTCTACCTTCCCCTCTTTCCATATGCATATACTTCTATCGCTGATGTCCTTCTTATTTTCCGTGGTTTCCAATAACCTTCAACTTATTTCATATAAGTAGGCCGATGAATCAGGATTGACAAATACACATCTACATACACAGAAAGATACACTTAAACACAAACATGAGAATTATTAATTAGAAACTTGAAGTGATGTCAGAACCACCAAGGGATTTGGAGAATAAAGATATACACTCCTGGAAATTGAAATAAGAACACCGTGAATTCATTGTCCCAGGAAGGGGAAACTTTATTGACACATTCCTGGGGTCAGATACATCACATGATCACACTGACAGAACCACAGGCACATAGACACAGGCAACAGAGCATGCACAATGTCGGCACTAGTACAGTGTATATCCACCTTTCGCAGCAATGCAGGCTGCTATTCTCCCATGTAGACGATCGTAGAGATGCTGGATGTAGTCCTGTGGAACGGCTTGCCATGCCATTTCCACCTGGCGCCTCAGTTGGACCAGCGTTCGTGCTGGACGTGCAGACCGCGTGAGACGACGCTTCATCCAGTCCCAAACACGCTCAATGGGGGACAGATCCGGAGATCTTGCTGGCCAGGGTAGTTGACGTACACCTTCTAGAGCACATTGGGTGGCACGGGATACATGCGGACGTGCATTGTCCAGTTGGAACAGCAAGTTCCCTTGCCGGTCTAGGAATGGTAGAACGATGGGTTCGATGACGGTTTGGATGTACCGTGCACTATTCAGTGTCCCCTCGACGATCACCAGTGGTGTACGGCCAGTGTAGGAGATCGCTCCGCACACCATGACGCCGGGTGTTGGCCCTGTGTGCCTCGGTCGTATGCAGTCCTGATTGTGGCGCTCACCTGCACGGTGCCAAACACGCATACGACCATCATTGGCACCAAGGCAGAAGCGACTCTCATCGCTGAAGACGACACGTCTCCATTCGTCCCTCCATTCACGCCTGTCGCGACACCACTGGAGGCGGGCTGCACGATGTTGGGGCGTGAGCGGAAGACGGCCTAACGGTGTGCGGGACCGTAGCCCAGCTTCATGGAGACGGTTGCGAATGGTCCTCGCCGATACCCCAGGAGCAACAGTGTCCCTAATTTGCTGGGAAGTGGCGGTGCGGTCCCCTACGGCACTGCGTAGGATCCTACGGTCTTGGCGTGCATCCGTGCGTCGCTGCGGTCCGGTCCCAGGTCGACGGGCACGTGCGGCTTACGCCGACCACTGGCGACAACATCGATGTACTGTGGAGACCTCACGCCCCACGTGTTGAGCAATTTGGCGGTACGTCCACCCGGCCTCCCGCATGCCCACTATACGCCCTTGCTCAAAGTCCGTCAACTGCACATACGGTTCACGTGCACGCTGTCGCGGCATGCTACCAGTGTTAAAGACTGCGATGGAGCTCCGTATGCCACGGCAAACTGGCTGCCACTGACGGCGGCGGTGCACAAATGCTGCGCAGCTAGCGCCATTCGACGGCCAACACCGCGGTTCCTGGTGTGTCCGCTGTGCCGTGCGTGTGATCATTGCTTGTACAGCCCTCTCGCAGTGTCCGGAGCAAGTATGGTGGGTCTGACACACCGGTGTCAATGTGTTCTTTTTTCCATTTCCAGGAGTGTATGTACATCTGAGTCAATGCACATATTACAGTGTTGATATGTGACAGTTTTGCATCATTATTTCTTTTGTCGTGTACATCTGAGTCAATGAACATATTACATTGTTGATATGTGATGGTTCTGCATCGTTATTTTTTTGTCACTCTCAAAAATGTATGTGCCGTACTAGTCCCTTGAGAAAAGGCATAGTATCTACTGGGAGTTGGTAAATACAGGTAGACATCTACTATGTGTGGGCGTATCTGTTTATATGGTAAAAGTGAGGAGTGAAGGAGGACTCTAGGGTATTAGATGAAGTATTAGAAAGTGGAATAGACGTGTAAAGTAAATTTGTAATTTTACCAGAGAATATTTAAGAATAGTATTCATAAAGATGTATGCTAGGGCAATGAACCAGGAGGCCTACTCAGGAAGAATACGGAGGGCGCACTCGACATTTATTCCATGAGAAAAAGGGTGGATAGGCAGACCTATGAAAGGCTGACCTATACTGCACAGACAGGGGCACCAAGAAGGGAATTGACCTGTACCATAGGGGGATAGGAATAAGAAAGGGGCGTACGTAGCAAAACGGAAGGAGAAAGGGCAATCCTAGGATCAACCCAGGTAAGATATAGGTACTGTTCCTAAAGGGAACAAGTGCAATATCATGACAGAAGTCACACTTTTAAAGGGATAAGTCTGGCAAGTTTGAATTATATGCAGCACTAGCATTTTTGTGTTTTAGATTTACAAGTGTCAGAAGAAGGTAACACTTTATTCTACCCTGAGTTCCTCCAGATTACAATAAGTAATTGCAATGGAAACTTGTAATATTTTGAGTGAGTTGATCGAAGATACTCTGAATTATTTTCAAAGCTCTGAATATTTCAGGTTAGGTGACTTAGTCTAAATCTTAAAAACTTCTCTGCCAGTCAACTTGGAGGGTGATCAGCACTTAGAATTTCACCAGTTCATGATTACAGAACTTCCACTTTAGGCTTATGGTAAGGCAGCTTTGACTAACTTTCATGGATTTTTGGAAGATTATGTGAGCATACAATACTGGTCAGGTTATTTAAATCCTTGCACAGACAATTATTATTTCAATAATAAATGACCGTGAATTGGCTTCTGTGTTAAATTCAGTTTGTCAAAAATTAAAACACTGTGAGAAGAGGACATTATTTTGATGCAAACTCCTGCCTGCATGTATTGAACCTGTGACTGAATTTATTTAGGGTTAATGTGATAGATGCACTGATTGGCACCTGGACAGAAACGTAGAGAACATTTTAAAAACCCAACCATGTATTGTGGAGGCCCTACAAACAGTGATTATCCTCTTCTTCTTCTTCTTCCTTTTTTCATGCTGATGCATATGGGGGCTCAAGAGTCATTATTTGGTGGAAGCAAGAGTGGTTAGCTTCACCATTTGTCAATTTGTTAATTCATCATGGTTTAGCAAGAACACACCTTCATTTAGTTTCATCTCATATTCAAACCTCTATGTTGCATATGTGGGCTAGGGTCCAGGATTAGTTCACATTGAGCTGACTCATTAGGCAGAGTAGGATTGCATGTGAAGCCAGATCAGCGAACTCTAAGAAACATGTTGCCTATCGACCAACGGTATCAATGAGCAATGTCTGAGTGCCAACCAGCAAATCTGGAAGTTGCAGCACCTGCCACTGCCACCAAGCAGCTTCACCCTGTTCTGTCCCATACCGCACTATGCCATACTATTACAGTGCAACACACCACGTCAGAGCAGCCAATAACAGCAACAGTCACCAGGGCCAGCAGAGTCATAGTACTACATAACTTCAGTGTTTGCAGCAGGTGCATTAGTTTTGTGATTTTCAGCTCTATTGTTAGCCACAGAGATCCACCCAGAAAATGGAACACTGCACAGTGATTGTAAATGTACAGCAGGTGGAACTGAGTCTGCGAGGTCAAAGCAATTGAACGTTGACAAAGTAAAAGCAGTGATGAGTTGAATGATAATGAATTTACAACTCAACTAAGTCCCTTAAAAACTGGGCTGGGGAATTTAGACTGTTCTGCAGGGAGTAAACGGGTAATTCTATGGGGATTTTAAAACATGAATTAAAAATTGAATTCGAATGTTCTATGGAAGATTTAAAAGGTGATTTGGCAAGTAAAATCAATGTAGTAAACAATGAATTGGAAGATTTAACAGTAATTTTTAGCCAGGCAAAAAGGAATATGTTTGCCAGAATTGATATAGGTGAGGCTGAATGAGGGTTGATATAGATTCAGGCAAGCAGTTGTGTAATACAAGGGAAGAAGAGACAAGACAAGCCATGACTGAAATGGGTAGGAAGACTGTGGCTACTGTCATGGAATGGAAATTTTGTTGATAGGCAAATTGTCAGGCACAGCTAGCAATTTAAGGAAGGAAATAGATTTGGTTGCTTATACTGTAAAGGATAATGGTGAAATTAGTAAAGTGAACACTGGGATAGGTATTTCAGAGTTATGCAGTGTTTCAGGAAATGCTGGGTAGCCTATAATGCAGGCACCCAGTGGCAAAACTTTTTCAAGTGAAGGTGACTACCATGCTGTGGACTTCCATGCAGCATGCAAAGGCTGTTTCATTGAAGGGATGAGTGTGCAAAGCAGAATTAATATAACATAACTAGAGCAACAAAATGTACTCACCAAGTGATATGAGGGGAAAATGCATACAAATGTATTAAAATTTGGAAGGATTTGGAGCCAGTGGCTCCTTTGGCAGAACAGTTGAAACAGAAGAAAGAGGCATGAAGGAAAAGGACTGGTGAGTTTTAGGAAATGGGGAGACTTTGGAAAAGTCACTCAGAATTCTGGGTCTGGGTAGACTTACTGGATAGGATGAGAAGGAAAGACTGATTGTCGGGGCTGCACGGGTTGAGATTTGAGAACTTGAGAGCTTAAAGATGGAAGATAGGATAATATGCAAGACAGAGATTTCTGACCAACATTATGCCTGAGTTAATAAGAGTGGAAAGCTAAGTGCATTGTGTGTGTAGAGATGGAGGGGTAGGGAAAAATAGACAGGTCAGAAAATAAAATAAGTAGAATTAAATTTTTGACAGATTATTAGAAGATTGTGCTCAGACATGGGTAACTCAGTGTGCTGATCAGTTCACTACATATAAGGTGTTTGAGCAGTTATTTTTAGACTGGTATTGGAGCCAGGCCAAGCAATGTAGATTACAAAATGAGTTTCTGAATGGACCAGTGTACAAGTGTGACAGATATACTAAGAGAGAGTTCTGTCAGGAGTAACTGAGAAATTTGGTATATTTAGATAAACTATTGTGGGTGCCAACTGAAATTTCCACATTAAGAAGGAGATTATTTGAGAATTTACAGTGGTAGTTAATACACTGCTCTAAAATCTCTGCTGAAAATTTCTTGGATTTTGTATAGAAGATGGATCAGGCATTGTGCCATAAGCCAAGCTGTGGGTGTAATAATCAGGGAAGCATCAGAGGAATTACCAAGATAATAGTAATAACAGGAATTGGGGAAACAATCCACAGGATTAGGCTAGAAGTAGGATTCAGGATGAGAATTGGACAGAAAACAGAGGAAAGTTCAGTGGTGAGAAAAGGAACCAGAGGGCTCAATGGGAAAGAACCTAGGCCAATGCATGACAACAGAGTTAGGATACTGGAACTGAATAATAAAGAACAAAATGGGCAGAATTTAGGAAGCTGAATTTTGTTCCAATTGGGGTCCACTTTGGCACATGAAATATGTCAAATATAGGAAAATGAGATGGGATAATGATTATATGCACAGTAGCAGGGGCTTTTATTATAAGAAGAACAGTAAGTAAGGGACGACAGGATGTGTAGAATGGAGGCAGTTATGGGAAATAATAATTTATTTGGAGGTTGGTTTAAGCAGCATGATAGAAGAAATGTTCATAGGGAAAATTTTTGCAGAGGAACTAGAAAGCAGGGGGGAGAAATTAAAGTTGGGGGTCTATAATGAATCAGAATCAGCTGTGCAGCCTAAGAAAGTAAATGTGTGTTGAGGTGTTGAAAATTAAAGTCTAGTTTGCAACAGAAATAAAACTGAACTAAGTGAAGTGGAATCCACTTTAGTGGAAATCAGTATTAATCATGTGGAGGCAATAGTGCCTGAATCTAGTGTTTGTGTGAATTGGGGGGGGGGGGGGGGGGGGTACAGGCTCCAGCGATGTGGAGGAATTTTTAGTCAAGCAGTTGTTTCTATATCATATGGTTTTGATGGTGATTTTGATAATATGCAGGATATACTGTAGCTGTAGATAATGATGTTTCATACTGATTAATGTTATAAACCCTAATGATGTAAATCCTATTGCACATAGTGTGAATAAAGTAGTGTGGCAGTCTCAGTTATTTATTGAACTTTGGGAGAATAGAAAAGAGATAGATTTTGATTCTAGTGATTTGATATCCAGGGCCAAGTGGTTTCAGAAGTGAGCAACTGAGGATCGGGAACTCAGTAAACTTTATTATATTAGGCAAATGACGGAATTAAGCAAGGAGAATCATGAATACAAAGATGTTTTCAAAGAAATATATAATGGAGACAAAGATTTTGAATTATTTGGGGGTGATGACGAATTTATGATGGGAAAAAGTGGCATGGGGAATTATAGTCCTACAGATAATAGTCCAATTAGTGAAAATGATAAAGGTGGCGAAGAAATAAAAAGTTCCTTGATTTACAATTGTGATCAGTATGTGGGTGTTGATGAGAGTGAATTAAATACTGAATGGATGGTGAAAGGTGAATATAATTATGATGCCAATCATTGGGTAGGCTATGAAGAATTTCACCAGCAGTTGATACCAGTGACATGGGGGAGTGAAAAGGATAGCTTTGCCAGGAAGCTAGGGGATTAAGTGCAGGAAATTTAGAATGTAAAGAAGCCTTTAATTGAATACTTGTAGGAAATGATGAAATAGTACCTCTTTGTGAGAATCAGATGTAAGATGATGAAAGATTGTGTACGTGAGGTGCAGGAAGATATTTAGCTGAAACTGAATTAAAACACAATTTTATTGAAAAAGTGGAGCCTATAATAAATATTAAAGTGGGAGAAATATGTGAGACTGCTTTTGTGGATACTAGGAGTTATATTTGTGGAATAGCAGTGATTTTTTTATGAACACATTAAGAATAAGGTTACAGCTGAATTTCCAGTTACAGGAGTAAGAATAAAACATGCTACTGGGATTACAGTAAACCAGAAAGGAAGGAGGCAGTTTTAGATGTAAACATTGTTGGAGAATTGTTTAATCAAGCTTTACTTGTGGTACCAAATCTGAGCATAAATGTTGGGCTGGGCACAGACTTTCTGAGCAAATATGAGGCAGATATATACTGTAAAGAAAAATTACTTGAAATAAATGCTGTAAGATGGCAGAAAGTTAAGTTTAAGGGTACTTTGACAAGAAAGGACTTGGTGACCAGCTTTTGATGAACGAAGAGAAGTCAATGAAAGAGAGAATAGGTTAAGATAAACCAGAAATGTACACTAGCATATATAGCAGATTAAGGATTAGTTTATAGTTTACTTTATTTTTTTAACATTATTATGTATATGTGTTTAGAAATAAGATTTTGGGTGAAGCAGTGAGAGTGAGCTACATTGCGCAAGCAACAGACACTTGCAGCTAGTGTTGTGATGAATTAGGATGGAAGGTAGATGAAGTGGAGAATTTTCTTGTGTTGAGTAAAATTTTGGGAGGTCTTATAGTCTTGCATGTGTGTTAGGTTAATGGTTTTAGTAGTCAATTCGTTGTATGTAGTATGTTTAGTTTAAGGTTTTAGAGGGGTAATTTTACTGTGGGGTGTATATTTTGGGAGTACATTCATTATGGAATTGTTTTGGATGGGTTAGTTATGTGTATTTCTGTTTGAATGTCAGAACTGAAGCTATAAGATACAGACCAAGAGGGAGATTAAAGTGTTGTCCAATAAGATGCAATAGCTGCAACTGCTTATAGTAACTGAGAATGTTTAGTTTGAATATGCAAAGGGGATGATTTAAAGAAAGAGAAATGTAACTTTGTCTACTGTTGTTGCAGGAGTGAAAATTTTAATTTGGCCACACACAAACTTCTTTTGGTCTGTGGGGATCCAGCTGGTAACTGGGGAAGCTCAGCTGATGATTAGAAAATGAAATAAAAATGGTATAAAGAGTTAGAAAAAAATGTCAGTGTTACTTAAATTTTGCATAAGGTTTTTTTAAGTTATATATTCACTGGAGTTTTGATTAGGTTCAAGTACAGTGTTGTGTGTAGTTTTGTTTAATATGTGTTTAATTCAGAGTCTTAAATAACAAGATACACAAATCATTTTAGTTTGTCTAAAGGAAGGATTAGTTTTTGTGCTGATACATACTCATGACACCAGTCATCTGTTGAACATTCTGAGTGTTATTTATGCCACACCTTAAATTCATTTTGTCTCAATGTAGTACAGTGGCAATGGCAATGGTTTGGGCTATTCTGGCCTTTGGAGGAACAAGTTGTTGCTACAGACAAGAAAAATTTGCACTTAGCATGCATTCTTCATGAGAAATAAGATCTTTTGTTTGTGTCAGATTTCACTCTAACATTTAGTTTTGAGTGTGTAAAATATCTGGATAGCAGAGGAGGTGGGTTTCAATCCGACTGGTCCTTGGTTTTCAGGTGCATGTAAATAGGAGGTGACTTATTAGGCGATTTTTGTTACTCAGTAGCATCATATATATGTGACTATACAAATGTTCAAATTGATGAGCTATTACAAAAAGAGAGAAGGAATGTCTGTGGAGGACTTTAAGCAATTATGATGAAGGAGCCATGACGACAATAGCTTAATTTTGATTTTCATTTCATTTATTATGTTTGCCACACAGACTGTACTCATGCAAGCACCAAAACATCAATAATTTACTAGGATACATTTGTTATTTGTTTTATTTACAAATTTTTATTTTGAATTTTTGGTGTGCACAGAAATACATATATCTGAACATATTTAGATAATGTTTAGGATAGGAGATGCTGTTACATAAGTTCTCCTTGAATTCTTGTGTTTGAAGAGATGAGTATAATATTTTTTAGGTACATTGAAGTGTTTGGTGCTACTTGTGGCACCATTCACTATGAATGTGGAGTAACGAGCAGAGGGTATTGATATGTAAATTTCAGAAATGGCTACAAGAAACTTTAACAAGAGTCTGTGTACTTGGATGTGCCAAGAGGGATGTTTTGACAGCTGTGGGGCTCATACTGGAGCTGGATAAGCTTTGCATCATCGTCAATAGGTTGTGTCACCTTTGAGACACAGTGACTGGCAGCTCAAAGTATGAGAAAGTTCAGCTATCTGGAGGCTCTGACAAAGCAGTGGGAAAATCCCAGCCATTAAGTTGGATTTCAAAGACCACCTGCAATGCCAAACTTGACTGAATAGAGAAGGGAAACACTAACAAATACTAAACCCAACCAGTGACAGGTAAGCCAGTAACACATTTTCAAAGAGAAACTTAGGCTAGTGTACGAGTGAAGATGCTCCCTTCTAATGGGTTGCACGACTCACACGTCTCTTCCAGTTGACTTACAAATTGTGCATGCAGCCGATCCTCTTCTTTGGGTTTTCCGCTATGTTGCTCTCACCGTTTAATTAATCTCCAAAGACTGTATCAGGTTAAAGGGAATATTATTAACCAGCTCTATATTCTTGAAATAAATTATGTACTTGTAGGCGCTTGTCAGTTCAACAACAATATATTTTCAACTCTCATCCCAAAGTAACAATTATTTTGTACAAACTCCAGCAAGCCAACTGGTTCCAAGATAAATGTCAGAATCTACTAAACACTCATACAGTTACATATGTTCCACCTCATGCAGAGCCAAGACATAAAGTAAAGGTTTCTATACAATACATGTTTCATCTGTCTCTGTAACAATCCTCATGACACCACAAACCACAGAACATTATCCAAACACTGTCTGACTTTTTGAAATAACTTCCAAAGTGCTGATGGTAAACACTTGTTGGGCCGCTCGTCTGACGTAGCTCCTGGCTCCTCATGACAGCTGTCCCTCCTGCACAAACGGATATGTGTGGCACAGTAAAAAGGCTCTCTCACCCTTGTCATTAAAATATCGGGTATTCAAGATGGTAGAGAGCCAAGTGTTTCTAGAATTTACCCCGAAATTCTCAAAGGATTACGTATCCCTCCCTTTAACTTGAACATGAGATATTTTACACATATTCATCATGTACATTAATATCTGCCACAACACTAATATTTCGATCAATGTACAATATGCCTCTTTTAGTCCTTGTGCACTTAATACCTAGATTTTCCTTTTCTTGTTTTCGTTTGTTTTGACAGTAACTATCTGAGTATTTCACCTGATGTTGGAGTTAGTAATTTTACATCTAGGAATCGTGTGGACAACATTTTTGATTTCCAATCACAAACTCCAAGTGGCATAGACTTTTGATTGCCTCATTCTTTAGTATAATTCTCTAAACTATCTTTTCTTTAGTACTTAACAGTCTCATTTCTTACAGTAATTTGTAGTCTGGAGGAAACTTTTCAGAAAAAAATGAACATGTTCTTTCTGACACTCATAACTTCTAATAATATTGTCGATGTAAAGAATACAAAATTACCAGAATAATCTTTATAAAATTGTGTGACTTCTGTCACAATACTGTCCTTCCCTTTAGGCACAGTACCTATTCTTTACCTCCGGGTTGCTCCTATGGATGCACTAACTCCTTCCATATGGCATATCTTCCATTTTGGTAGATATGCCCCTTTCTTATTCCTATATTCTATGGTACAGGTCAATCCACTTCTTGGTGCCCCTGCCCGCACAGTATAGGTCAGCCTCTCTTTGGTCTGCCTGCCTGCCCTTTTCTTCATTCAATAAAAGCTGGGTGTGACCCCCTTATCCTTTGTGAGTAGGCACCATGGTTCATTGCCCTGGTATACATCTTTATGTATAGTGTCACTAAATATTACCTGGCAAAATTCAATTCTACTTCACACTTCTCTCTTACTTCTTGGTACTTTACTTGATCCCCTAGAGTCCTCCACTACTTTTCAACTTCTACACTTTCAGTAACCTCATATTTACAAATAAGTCACTCTATCATACCTTTCTTTGTTATAAACTTGTCCCACTAACCTACAAATCATCAGAACAAATATTGACTGATATTCCTAACTAATTACCACCATTAGTTCCTGCTGGCTCATGCTCATTAGTTCTTCATTCCTCACACTTCCTTGTGTGATATGGAACTGTCTCTGTTCTTATACGTATGTATAAATATATAAGAAGCAAAAAAGAAAAGAAAAAAGGGGGGGAGGGCGATGCAGAACTGTCATATATCAACCCTACAATATGTGCATATACCCATATGTACATAGGTCTTTATTCCCCTACATCCCTTGGCAGTTCTGACATCACTTTAGGTTTCTAACCTGTAATTTTTCATGTTTGTGTCTAAGGGTAATTTTGTGTGTATGTCAATGTGTGTTCGTGCAGTCTGATTCTTTGGCTACTTATTTGAAATCAGTTGAAGGTTGTAGGAAACCACGGAGAATGAGAAGGACTTCAGCGATAGAGGTATATGCATATGGAAAGAGGGATAGGTAGACCGGTACTCAATAGAGAATTAAGAAAGGAAAATGTAGAAATGGTTTTTAAGACTGAAGAATTGAAAAAAGATGGCCCCAAAGACAGGAAAACCCTTCCCATCCCTCTTTCCCAGGATCCCTACTTTGCCAGTACTTGAGTGAGAAGCTGCAGGAGGTATGATGTTAAACATCTCCTGCAGAATGGACATTCTCACCTTCACCTTTGAAATCCCCAAAGAAAGATCTTAGCAACTCCTATGGAATGGCAAATGGTGAAGAATCAGTTGCACTTGTCTGCAAGGGTCGTTTGAAAGGTGTGGTGTGTGTGTAGTGTTAGTCATGTTTGTACCTACATTACCAACCCTTTCCAAAAGCGAAACAAACCCATTTACTTTACATCTCACAAAAGGTATAAAATTGTTCTATAAAAATAGAAAATTATACATTACAATAACATAATTGTTTAGTCATTCAATTTATACTATTTTTCAGCACATAAAGTACTCCATTCAGTTTATGATGTGTAGATATTACTTTACTTGAATAGTACCATGATATTACCTTTATACTAGTACTATTTTCTATTAGTTTTATTCCATGTTTATAGATCACTGTTTGTCTGTGATTCTCTTAAATAGATCTCAATCTTGTAATCATATCTGGTTTTCTAATTACTTATATTAAGGGTAGTTTAAGAATTCAAGAATAGAATATACACTCCTGGAAATGGAAAAAAGAACACATTGACACCGGTGTGTCAGACCCACCATACTTGCTCCGGACACTGCGAGAGGGCTGTACAAGCAATGATCACACGCACGGGACAGCGGACACACCAGGAACCGCGGTGTTGGCCGTCGAATGGCGCTAGCTGCGCAGCATTTGTGCACCGCCGCCGTCAGTGTCAGCCAGTTTGCCGTGGCATACGGAGCTCCATCGCAGTCTTTAACACTGGTAGCATGCCGCGACAGCGTGGACGTGAACCGTATGTGCAGTTGACGGACTTTGAGCGAGGGCGTATAGTGGGCATGCGGGAGGTCGGGTGGACGTACCGCCGAATTGCTCAACACGTGGGGCGTGAGGTCTCCACAGTACATCGATGTTGTCGCCAGTGGTCGGCGGAAGGTGCACGTGCCCGTCGACCTGGGACCGGACCGCAGCGACGCACGGATGCACGCCAAGACCGTAGGATCCTACGCAGTGCCGTAGGGGACCGCACCGCCACTTCCCAGCAAATTAGGGACACTGTTGCTCCTGGGGTATCGGCGAGGACCATTCGCAACCGTCTCCATGAAGCTGGGCTACGGTCCCGCACACCGTTAGGCCGTCTTCCGCTCACGCCCCAACATTGTGCAGCCCGCCTCCAGTGGTGTCGCGACAGGCGTGAATGGAGGGACGAATGGAGACGTGTCGTCTTCAGCGATGAGAGTCGCTTCTGCCTTGGTGCCAATGATGGTCGTATGCGTGTTTGGCGCCGTGCAAGTGAGCGCCACAATCAGGACTGCATACGACCGAGGCACACAGGGCCAACACCCGGCATCATGGTGTGGGGAGCGATCTCCTACACTGGCCGTACACCACTGGTGATCGTCGAGGGGACACTGAATAGTGCACGGTACATCCAAACCGTCATCGAACCCATCGTTCTACCATTCCTAGACCGGCAAGGGAACTTGCTGTTCCAACAGGACAACGCACGTCCGCATGTATCCCGTGCCACCCAACGTGCTCTAGAAGGTGTACGTCAACTACCCTGGCCAGCAAGATCTCCGGATCTGTCCCCCATTGAGCATGTTTGGGACTGGATGAAGCGTCGTCTCACGCGGTCTGCACGTCCAGCACGAACGCTGGTCCAACTGAGGCGCCAGGTGGAAATGGCATGGCAAGCCGTTCCACAGGACTACATCCAGCATCTCTACGATCGTCTCCATGGGAGAATAGCAGCCTGCATTGCTGCGAAAGGTGGATCTACACTGTACTAGTGCCGACATTGTGCATGCTCTGTTGCCTGTGTCTATGTGCCTGTGGTTCTGTCAGTGTGATCATGTGATGTATCTGACCCCAGGAATGTGTCAATAAAGTATCCCCTTCCTGGGACAATGAATTCACGGTGTTCTTATTTCAATTTCCAGGAGTGTAGAATAGTTGAAGAATTGAAGGGAATTTGGTGTAGGAAAACTAATGTGGAAGTAGCACCAAAAACAACTTGGGATCCAACGGTCGTCACTCCGCCTGTTAACACAAATGGTTAATATACCACTTTATATCCTTAACATTATATTTCCCTTTTTCTTCTCCTGTTGCAAGATCCAATAAAAATAAGGTTTTTGGGTGGATTACCGATTGTACTTGGTAAGGCCCCACAGGCTTTTGAAAAAATTTATGTGTCTCTTTCTTCAGGGCAGAGCTCTGAAGATGCTGTTTTACTAGAACTAGGTCATTGACCTTATACTGAGGCTCGATAGCCTTCTCATTAGGTTTATTTACTCATTGTTGTGCCCTCTTAACTAAGTTCTTAGCAACTATTGTTTGATTCAGTTGGTAATCAGTAGTAGGTTGTTGTGGCCAAGTAAAGGATTTAATAAGAGGTTCACCTACAAAGGGTTTACCTATTACTTCCAAAGGTTTTAGTCCAGTTGATAAATGTGGAAATTCATTTAAAATAAGCTCAAAGTCTCTAATTTTCATTGCCCATGATGTGTGTTCTTTATAGCAGTATGTGCAGCATAACTTCCCGATTTATTTCATAACCCTTTCACATGGGTTAGATGATGGATTATAGTTGGAGATTAATATTTGACGAATATTTTCCCAAGCTAGAAATTCTTTAAACTCGTTACTAGTGAACTGTGGTCCATTGTCAGAAAGGAACCACTTCGGTTTTCCTATCTCGAGAATGTATTGTTGCTGACAGTGTATTACTGATAGTGTGTTTGCTTTCTTAATAGGGTACAACTTAACATATTTCGACCAACATTCTATGAGGACAAAAATGTAAGCCACTCCTCCCTTTCCTTTTGGAACTGGTCCAAAGAAATCTGCAGCTGTTATATTGTGTAACACTTTAGGAATAATTGGATTTATTTTGTATTTAATGTGAGTGTTATCCTCTTTGACCTTCTGACAAATTTCACAAGTTCTAATGACCGATGCTATTCTATGTTCTAGCTTTTTAAAATAGTAGAACTTATTCATATGTGCAATACATTTTTTTATACCGAAATGCCCATACCCCTTATGAATGTACCACACTAACTAAATTCAGTATACATAAACGCCAATGTTGCATTGTCTTACTGTCTCTCCACAACAAATTTTGATCTATAATCTTCCACCTTCCATCTTGATTAGGCGTTAATGACTTTCTAACACACATAGCAAATATATCTGTAAAATAGGGATCGTGTGAATGTTATCTGTTATTTTCTGAGCCATTTCTTGCACCTTGTTAAGTGGATATTCTAATGTTAAAAAATTAATTGCAAAAAATATGCCAGGTCATTCTGTAAGCTTTAGTTGTTTCATGCCTACTGGTAGCCAAGACAAAGCATTGGGTATAATATTCTCCAAACCTTTTATATACTGGATTTTAATGTCATATTCCTGAAGAAACAACATCCACCACATCAATCTGCTGTGTAGTAATCGACTATTCATTAAAAATGACAGAGCTTGGTGATCCATATAAACATATATTTCGAACCCCCATATCAGTGTTTGGAATTTTTGTATACCCCATACTATGGCCAATAATTCTTTTTCTGTTGCTGTATAATTCAATTCATGTTTGTTGAGACTCTGGCTAACAAAAGCTAAGGACGTGTGGTCTATATTTTCTAAACCCCATTTACCTTGGAAAAGTTCTGCTGCTGTACCATAGTCTGATGCATCTCAATCTAGGCCAAATAACACATCCCTGTTAATATTTTCTACTACGAGAAGTGTTTGATGGAACGTAGTACCACCAATGTTACAAGTTACTTGGGTTTCATATTTGACAACCTTACTTTTAGTTACAGTTACACAGACTATATATACTCCTGTTACTGGTAGTGTAGGTAAGTCATGCTTAGTTCTAAATGTGTTAAAAAAAAAAAAAAAAAAAAAAAAAAAAAAAAAAAAAAAAAGAGAGAGAGAGAGACGAGAAATAAGTTACACTTCACTACCCAAATCTATAAAGATGTTAACTTCAAGATCTTCTATTCTTCCAGTTATAATTGGTCATGGATTGATGTTGTTATTGCTATGTTCTTCCTGTAGCAACCATTCTTTTGTTGGTACTTTATGTGTAAAGCAAGCATATTTATTATGAGGTAGACCTTCTAATGTATTTCCGTGACCTGGCCCCCAGCCCTTGATCCAGATCACACAACGTTTTCCTCATTATTGGCAATTACTGGCTGGTTACCAAATCGAGGTATTAAATTTCCATTTTGAGCTCTTTTATTACTAGGTACAAATTCCTGTGTAGTTTTTGGGCCTATATTTGAAAGTGGATGTCTTTTTTGATAATTTTCGTTACCACTGTTCTGATTATACCTGTGTACTCTAGCCAAATTAGTTTCACGTCTTTTAAAATTACTATTGCTATTATTATTATTATTATTATTCCCTTTGTAGTTATGATTCTCATTTTGATGCACATTCTCGTTTCTGTCCTTACTGATGGCATCAAGTGCGTCTACAAAGGATAACAGTTCTTCTACCATCTTCCACCCACTACATAATATGTCTTTCCTAGTGTAAGTGGGTAATTGCCTTATCAAAATTCTTACCAAACCCTCTTCCTCCATGGGTTTATCTAAATATTTTGCCCTTATTAAATGCCAGTCAAAATATTTTCTCATCGTACCCCATGTATTCTTATAATACTTTGGGTCCCATAAATCAGATAATAACTTTTCTTGGCCACTTGTTGACCAATACGTCTCCTTAAACCTTTTCTGAAAATCCGGCCAAGATGAGAAATTCTCTATATTCACTGTGCCCCACTCAGAGGCCTCTCCTAGAAGGTAACCCACAGCGAATTCTATATTTTTTGCATCTTCCCAATTCCAAGGCTTGATTAAATTGTTTCAAGAAATGAGCTGGGTGTATGTCTCCATCTGGTTTTAAATTTGCGAAATTGTCTGGAAAATCTAGAATTTGCTCCCCATTGTAAATCTGTCACCACCTCGCTAGTCAACACTACATATGGTGAAACCACCCTTTTCTCTACCTTATCCTGGATAAGTTTAAACTCTTTCCACAAATCATCCATACCTCTCTTAGTATCATTGAATTCTGAAGCTAAACGTGTCAGAATGTTGTCTGGGTTTACCCTCTTTCGATTGATTATTTCCTCTATCTGTTCCTCCAGACTGCTTATATTTATGGCGTCTGAGGTTGCTAGCTTTACTTTAAAATTCCTCTCCATGTCATCAACTTGAGTGTTGACACCTGCAGTTTGCGACTGGACAATATGGATCAGCTTATTCTGTCTTTCTGTACTATCGTTTAAGGTATGTAGTCTTTGTTTCACTGCATTGAATGTAACATTGCACAAACTCTGAACTCACCCTAATTTTTCATTAAATTCAGACTCTATATTGTTACACTTGTCTGCAATATCAAATTCCAATTTCTGGGTCAACTTCTGAAACTGATCATCCTGCTTTTGGCTAAAATCCATAAACATTTGATTCAATTGGACAGTTAAAGAATTACTTAATTCATTCTTTAAATCTAATCATAAATTTTCCACTTTATCATTTAATACATCAAACTTAGAATTTAGAGCTTCACCCTGTGCTTCTAACTTGTCACTTAAAGCGGCTGTATCAGCCTTCTGTTCTTGTCTCTGGTAATCTAATTTAAGGCTTAGTGCTTTAATTAAATTTGCTACCTCAGTCCAGTCTGGCTTTTCCTTTACTACAGTCATTACCATGGCTGGCTCTGAAGTTTGTTGCTGTTCTTGATCCATAATTTGATGGATCCTGACCTAGTGATCATCTAAAGAAAACTCACCACTGAATACAATAACTATAATAACAGTTTATCATGCAATAGTCCCCTCAACTTTACCAAAAAATTATTGTTTTTTGCTCACCCAGCGTAAAGTTTCAGGTTGCGTCAGTGAGCAGGTGTAGAATCAGTACCAGTGAGTAGCACAGGTGCCAGCAGCATCAAATATTGGTTACGGCATCGGCGTCAGATGCGACATCAGTAGCAGTGAATGACAGCCATTGCAGTCAACAGCAATGGCGAGTCACTGCGTTGATGTTGGGGGCTGGTTACTGCGTCGGTGTCGGCTGGTTACTGTGTCGGTCTCGGCTGGTTACTGCGTCGGCATCGGCTGGTTAGTGCATCAGCGTCGACTGGTTACTGCGTCGGAGTCAGCTGGTTACTGCGTCAACATCAGTGACTGGTTACTGTGTCTGCATCGGCTGAGTCGACATATGTGTGAGGACTGCTTACTTCCACACACCAAATCTTCTTAGTCGAACTATTCTCTGTGTCTTCCTTTGTTTGGTCCTTATTAACTTTTTCACCCTTTTTTTCTTTTTGGCAGAATCTACTTCTGCATAACAGTTTCTTTGTCTTGTTACTCTCAGTTGCTATGTCAACTCAATATCTTCTTATTTCGATTTCTGTTATAAAATTCCCACTTTCTTTGGGTCCTGTCACTTGGATCGCCATGTTCTAACACTTTCTTGGACAACAAGAGACAGTGTGGTGTTGGGTTGCATGACTCACGTCTCTGCCAGTTGACTTACACATTGTGCATGCAGCCGATCCTCTTCTTTGGGTAATCAGCTATGTTGCTCTCACCGTTTAATTCATCTCCAAAGATTGTATCAGGTTAAAGGGAATATTATTAACCAGCTCTATGTTTTTGAAATAAATTATGTACTCATAGGATCTTGGCAGTTCAACAACAATATATTTTCAACTCTCGACCCAAAGTAACAATTATTCTGTATAAACTCCAGCAAGCCAACTGGTTCCAAGATAAATATCAGAATCTACTAAACACTCATACAGTTACATATGTTCTGCCTTATGCAGAGCCAAGACATGAAGTAAAGGTCTCTATACAATACACACTTTGTCTGTCTCTGCAACAATCCTCATAACACCACAAACCACAGAACATTATCCAAACACTCTTTGACTTTTTGATAAACTTCCAAGGCGCTGCACACACAGTATGTGTGGCACAGTAAAAAGGCTCTCTCACCTTCGTCATTAAAATATCGGGTGTTCGAGATGGTGGAGAGCCAAGTGTTTCTAGAATTTACCCCAAAATTCTCGAAGCACTGCACCCTCACTATGAGATTTAGTTTTCAAGTCATGACAGTGGTTAGCACACTGGACTCGCATTCAGGAGGACGACGGTTCAATCCCGTCTCCGGCCATCCTGATTTAGGTTTTCCGTGATTTCCCTAAATCGTTTCAGGCAAATGCTGAGATGGTTCCTTTGAAAGGGCACGGCCGATTTCCTTCCCAATCCTTCCCTAACCCGAGCTTGCGCTCCATCTCTAATGACCTCGTTGTCGACGGGATGTTAAACACTAACTCCACCACCACCACCATCAAGTCATGTAATGTCCTGTTTTGGAAATAAAATTATCTTTAAAAATTAATAACTCACTAATACCGTAGGCAATTCATACAAAAGTAGTGTCTGTGGATAGGTCTCTGTGGGTACTCTAAAACTGTTACAGTAGTTTTTGTGAATATTGCTTATTTTAAATTACAGACTAGAATGTATATTCCACACTTGAAAAAATGAATTTTCTTGTAAATAAAACATGAAATAGTGAAAATAGTGGCAGCATTAGTAAATAGGTACAATTAGAATTTACGACTGTAATTAATTTTATTTGTTTGTTTTTAATGATGACAACAATGCAAAATAGTGTCCACATGGACAAATGATTATTTTTTCCCAAACCATTATATATATATATATATATTATTATTATTATTATTATTATTGGTGTTTTGCCCTTAAAGAGCGCATTTGGACTAAACTACACGGCCAGTTCCTTTTGCTGCCTTCCTTGCTGCCCAAACTTCCCTCATTCGCTCGCTGTGTTTCTGTTTCCGGTCCTCTGTCCATGCTTCTTGTCGGCTTCGTGTCTTCGGCTGCATCTTGATTGCCTTTTTGGTTGCCCATATTTCTTTCATCTTCTGGCTGTGATCTTGCTTTCGTTCTTCGGTCCATTTTATGCCTGTTAGTTTGTCGCATTGTATCTCATGTAGTTTACTTTTCTTAATGATGTTTCTGAACTTTATTCTGTCGTTTATTGTGTCTGCTGTTATGTTGAGCTGGTTCAGGTCGTTTTCTACCTCTGCCACCCATTTGTTGTTTCTAGTGGTTACCCAGTCAAAGATCTGTTTGGTCAGCCTGTGTGATGGCATTCTGCATAGGTGTCCATAGAATTGTAGTCTGCGTTTTCTAATCTTTTCTGTGATTGTCTCCGTATGTTTGTACAGTTCCTCTGTGGGTTTCTTGATCCATATTCCATTGTTGTTAGTTGCGCCAAATATTTTCCTAAGTATTTTCCGTTCTACTTTTTCTAATTGTCTGATACGTGTATGCCCTCGGATTAGTGTGGTCTCTGCTGCATATAGTGCCTCGGGGAGCACCACCGTGTCGTAATGGCGTAATTTGGCTTTTTGTGAGATAGACTTCTTGTTGTAATGATTCCACACTACTTTGTATGCCTTGTCCAGTTTAGTCTTTCTTTCTTCATTTGAGTCTCTGTTATGTCCACTCATTTGTAGTGTTTCACCGAGGTATTTGAAGTTTGCTGTTTCGTAAATCGTGGCATACTTTGTGTTCAGAGATGAGAGTTTCTTTGTGCTCATAAACTGTGTCTTTTCGTAAGAGATCTGTAGTCCAGTTTTGGAAGCGATTTCGTGCAGTTTTTCAATAGCGTCTTTTGTTTCCTTTATACCTTTCGTGACAATTGCCAAATCGTCTGCAAAAGCCAGGCATTTAATCTGTAGGTTTCCTAAGGTTATCCCCTGTTGTGATGTTTCCCATTCTTTTATGACCTTATCTAACACCAGATTGAAAAGGAGAGGTGAGAGGCCATCGCCTTGTCGGACACCTGTGCGAATTTCGAAGGGCTCTGATAGTTCCCCACAGAACTTTACTTTGGAGGTCGTGTTGGTTAAAGTTTGCTCTATGATAGCCCGTGTTTTGTTGTCTACTTTGTATTCTGCTAGAATTTTGAAGAGAGTTTTCCGGTCGATAGAGTCGTACGCCTTTTTGAAGTCAACAAAGGTAATGATCAGGTTCTGTTTGTGTTGTAAAATCATTTTCAGGTTCCAAATTTGTTCCGCACAAGACCGCCCTTTACGGAAGCCTGCATGGTATTCCCCAATCAAGTGGTCGGTTTGGTATTCTAGTCTGTTCAGTAAAGCTTTAGAGAGGATCTTGTATGTGACCGGTAGTAGGGATATTCCTCTGTAGTTGTTCGGGTTAGTCTTGTCACCTTTTTTGTGTAGTGGGTGTATCAGGGCAGTTTTCCAGTCGTCAGGAATTTTCATGGTCTTCCAGATGTCTTCCAAGATCCTGTGGATGTCTTTGGTGAGTTCTGGGTCTTGTAACTTCCAGATTTCCACGATGATGCCATCTTCTCCTGGTGCTCTACGATTCTTGAGTGACTTTATTATTTCTTTAACTTCTTCTAGAGTTGGAGGTTCACTATCTGGATTGTATGTGCTCGTTTCTGTCATCATTTCTTCCATGGGGGGGTCCGTGTTGAGCAGTTTCTCAAAGTACTTTGCCAGAATGTCACAATTGTTTTTAGTATTGGTTTCTAGGGTTCCATCCGGTCTTCTGAAGCACAAGTTGGGTGGTTGATATCCAGTCATATTTTCTCTGAACGTTCTGTAGAAGTTTCTTGTATTGTTCTTCATGAAGTCCGATTCGATCTCTGTCAGTCGCCGTTTGTCATACTGTCGTTTTTCACTGCGAATGATTTTGCTTGATTGCTTCTGTGTTTTCAAGAAGTTCATCCAATTCTCTTGGGATTTATGGCAACTAAATTTTTTCCATGCACTGATTCGTTGGTCAATAGCTTGGTCACATGTGTGGTTCCACCAACGGTGTTTCCGTGTTCGTGGTGCTTGTGCTAGTTTCATGGCCTCTCGGATTCTTCGTGAAAGTTGTGTCCAGTCTGTCGTTTTCTCCATTTTAATTTTGTGTAATATTTGTGTCTGGTTTAAAGTAACGTATTCTGGATCTGGTCTAACAATTTTGTTCTTCTGGAGCTTTTTCTTGGGCAAAAGACGAATCCTGATCTGTAGTAGGTGGTGGTCTGAGTCGAAGTAGCCTTTACGGGTGTCTATGTTCAAAATTTCTTTTTGTGAGTCTTTCTGCACTATTACGTGGTCGATTTGTAGTTCTTGCTTTCCGCTGGGGAATTTCCATGTGGTAAGTTTTCGTGTTGGTTTCTTGAATTTTGTTGACATAATGGCGAGGTCGTGGCTTTTGCAAAAGTCTATCAGATGTTTTCCGTTTTTGTTGGTGTCCTTGTGTGGAGTATGTTTTCCTGTGATATGTCTGTATATCTTTTCTTTTCCGAGTTTGGCGTTGAAGTCTCCCAGTATTATTTTGACTCTATGTGCAGGAATTTTTCTGATAGTTTCTTCCATTGTCATCCAGAAGTCATCAATTTCGTCAGGGTTTTTCCTGTTGTAGTCATTAGTTGGTGCATGTGCGTTGATTATTGTGTAGGATTTATTGGCTGATTTCACTGTGATGGTGCTGATTCTTTCGTTTGGTGATGAAAAGTCGATTATGCTGTCCGTGATGGACCTGTGTACTGCAAATCCTGTGCCAAAAAGCCTTAGGTTTTTCAGTTGTCTCGATGGTTTTCCTTTGTATATTCTGAAATTCTCCGTGTTGAAATGGTCTTCGTCTGTGAATCGTGTTTCTTGCAGTGCACATATTTTGATTTGAAATTTTTCGAGAGTGTCTGTCAGTTGTTTCATCTTTCCTGTCTTCATCAGTGTGTTCACGTTGAGTGTGCCGATGTAGTGTTTGCGTTTGGTCTTGAGGGAGTTTGAGAAGCTCCGATTCTTCTCATGATGTCCGTGAGCCCCCGGAATCCGATGCTCACGACAATCCCAGTCTATTGACTGGGGCCCGGGGTAATGAGATTTTTCTCGTTGTACCATCATGATGTTTAGTAGTTGGATGTATGGCATGCTGCCGAGTACAACCTGACTTTCCAGATCAGGAGGTTGGTTGAGGCCGCCACTGACATGTGGAGCAGACGCCTTTTGTAGCCGCTCACTGTGGGAACAGACGCTACTAGTAGTTTTGGTCCGCCCCGAGTATTTCATTTCCTCGGTACCACCTATATCTAGGAGGCATTCCCCTATCCGCCACCTGGGGAGGCGCTCGGTTGCGGGTCTACTAACCGCCCCGATATATATATATATATATATATATATATATATATATATATATATATATATATATATATATATATATATAAAAAACAAAGATGATGTGACTTACCAAATGAAAGTGCTGGCAGGTCGACAGACACACAAACAAACACAAACATACACACAAAATTCAAGCTTTCGCAAAAGCTTGAATTTTGTGAATTTTGAATTTTGTGTGTATGTTTGTGTTTGTTTGTGTGTCTGTCCACCTGCCAGCACTTTCATCTGGTAAGTCACATCATCTTTGTTTTCAGATATATTTTTCCTACGTGGAATGATTCCCTATATATATATATATACACACACACACACACTCCTGGAAATTGAAATAAGAACACCGTGAATTCATTGTCCCAGGAAGGGGAAACTTTATTGACACATTCCTGGGGTCAGATACATCACATGATCACACTGACAGAACCACAGGCACATAGACACAGGCAACAGAGCATGCACAATGTCGGCACTAGTACAGTGTTTATCCACCTTTCGCAGCAATGCAGGCTGCTATTCTCCCATGGAGATGATCGTAGAGATGCTGGATGTAGTCCTGTGGAATGGCTCGCCATGCCATTTCCACCTGGCGCCTCAGTTGGACCAGCGTTCGTGCTGGACGTGCAGACCGCGTGAGACGACGCTTCATCCAGTCCCAAACATGCTCAATGGGGGACAGATCCGGAGATGTTGCTGGCCAGGGTAGTTGACTTACACCTTCTAGAGCACGTTGGGTGGCACGGGATACATGCGGACGTGCATTGTCCCGTTGGAACAGCAAGTTCCCTTGCCGGTCTAGGAATGGTAGAACGATGGGTTCGATGACGGTTTGGATGTACCGTGCACTATTCAGTGTCCCCTCGACGATCACCAGTAGTGTACGGCCAGTGTAGGAGATCGCTCCCCACACCATGATGCTGGGTGTTGGCCCTGTGTGCCTCGGTCGTATGCAGTCCTGATTGTGGCGCTCACCTGCACGGCGCCAAACATGCATACAACCATCATTGGCACCAAGGCAGAAGCGACTCTCATCGCTGAAGACGACACGTCTCCATTCGTCCCTCCATTCACGCCTGTCGCGACACCACTGGAGGCGGGCTGCACGATGTTGGGGCGTGAGCGGAAGACGGCCTAACGGTGTGCGGGACCGTAGCCCAGCTTCATGGAGACGGTTGCGAATGGTCCTCGCCGATACCCCAGGAGCAACAGTGTCCCTAATTTGCTGCGAAGTGGCGGTGCGGTCCCCTACGGCACTGCGTAGGATCCTACGGTCTTGGCGTGCATCCGTGCGTCGCTGCGGTCCGGTCCCAGGTCGACGGGCACGTGCACCTTCCGCCGACCACTGGCGACAACATCGATGTACTGTGGAGACCTCACGCCCCACGTGTTGAGCAATTCGGCGGTATGTCCACCCGGCCTCCCGCATGCCCACTATACGCCCTCGCTCAAAGTCCGTCAACTGCACATACAGTTCACGTCCACGCTGTCGCGTCCACTACACAAAACTTTTCAATAATGTTTTTAACCTAACAGTGATGTTTCTTTCTCATCATATGAGGCCATCAAGGATTTTTAAATTATTATTATTATTGTTGTCTGTTTTTTACTGAGAATGTATGTTGGAAGTTAGGGATAACAATTCAACTAACTTTTATACCTTTCTAAAATATTAATAAAATCTCACAGTTGAGCACATTGGGCAAAATCAGTACTAACACAGCCAACTTTTGCATTCTTCAGAGGCAATAGTAAAATTGTCACAGAGGGGCACTTTTTTGTCATACGATATGGTAACACAGATCAGAATTGTAAGTTTTCATAAAATATAAGTAAAATCTTTTTCACAGGGTTTACTTTTACAAACCCCCCACTCTTGGTTACTTCCCAGTTAGTACTTTTGACATCTAATTTCTGAAATAATCACAATAACCATTACATGAAATTAGTACTCCAACTTAGAAAGCATGTCCAATTATAAAAAACTGTAATAAATATTTTCTTGCATTTCCTTGTAATAGTGACCCTTATTTACTATAACAGCATAGATATCGTTCTCAACAAACCTTCAGAAATGGCAGTACAAAATATTAAGACTTCTGACTATCCCAACAGTATTCCTGCTTTTAGGATGAAAGTATGTTTGCTTCATCTTTCAGAATCATGATAGAAGTTTCTCATTAAATTCACATGCATTTTGTGTACCAGTTGCACATACCAAAGAAAATCATACACAAATCAAACAATGGAAAATCCAGGATGGAATGTAACAATATTATGAAAAGGAAAGTTGCTACTCACCATATAGCAGAGATGCTGAGTTGCACATAGGCACAACAAAAAGACTCTCACAATTAAATCTTTCAGCCGTTGGTCTTCATCGACAATAGACAACACACACACACACACACACACACACACACACACACACACACACACATGCACACACACGCAAACACAACTCGCACACATGAATGCAGTCTCAGGCAACTGAAACCACAATGTGAGCAGTAACACCAGCGCATGATGGGTTTGGCGACTGGGTGGGAGTATTGAGGAGGCTGGGGCGAGGAGGGGGACGGATAGTATGGTTGGGGTGGCGGGCAGTGAAATGCTGCATGTTAGATGGTGGCCGGGTAGAGGTGAGGAGGGGCGGGGAGAAGTAGCGGAAAAGAAGAGAAATAAAGGGACTGGGTATGGCGGCGGAATGACGGCTTTGTAGTGCTGTAATGAGAACAGGGAAGGGGCTGTATGGATGGGGACAGTGACTAACAAAGGTTGAGGCCAGAAGGGTTACAGGAACGCAGGAAGTATTGCAGGGACAGTTCCCACCTGCGCTATTCAGAAAACTTACCCAATAAACACACCTACACAATAAACCCGTCCATCCTTACACAATCCTGCTCCCAATCCCTTACCTAGATGCAAGTCCTGCACCACCACCTACTCCAGTCCTGTCACTAACATCACCTATCCCATCAAAGGGAGGGCTACCTGTGAAGCCAGTCATGTAATCTACAAGCTAAGCTGCAACCACTGTGCTGCATTCTATGTAGGCATGACAGCTGTCTGTCTGCATGAATGGCCACCAAAAAACTGTGGCCAAAAAATAAGTGGAGCACCCCATTGCTGAACACGTTACGAGACATGATATCTTTCATTTCAATCACGGCTTCACAGCCTGTGTCATATGGATCCTTCCCACCAACACCAGCATTTCTGAATTGCAGAGGTGGGAACTTCCCTGGAATACGTCCTATGTCCCCATAACCCTCCTGGCCTCAACCATTGTTAGTCACTGTCCTCACCCATCCAGCCTCTTCCCTATTCCCATTCCAGCACTACACAGCCATCATTCCACCATCACACCCAGTCTTTTTATTCCCCTCATTTTTCGATACTTCCTCCTCCCCTCCCCACCTCTCCCCGGCCCACCGTCTAACCAGCAGCACTTCATTGTCCACCATTGCCCACCATAATATCCCTCCTCCTTCCTGCCCCAGCTTCCTCCTTACCCCCAACCAGTCGCCACTCCCATCCTGCACTGGTGCTGCTGCTCGCAGTGTGTGTGGTTTCATTTGCTTGAGACTGCAGTTGTGCATGCAAGTTGCATGTCTGTGTGTGTGTGTGTGTGTGTGTGTGTGTGTGTGTGTGTGTGTGTGTGTGTTTTGTCTTTGTTGATAAAGGCCATGTACACTAGTCTGATTGGAAATTAAAACTGAACAATTGATTGAAACAACCCATCATTTGACAAAGAATATTTGCCACAGTAGTACATAGACTGAATGTTTTTAACATGCAGCAATTTTCTGTTGCAATTGGGTGGAGTGTAGATTTAAAAAATGTATTTGAACACAAGAGCATTTTATATTTTCAATTTAAAGCTTGACTGAGATATAGTGGTCTTTATTCACAACATTTTCTTATAATCTACTGACAAGAAAGTAGAAGAAGACGATGACCTAGGAAACAAGTGATGGATTCACTTGGCTGGGATAGCACTACTTGCTACATAGCATATTTGCTATGGATTAGTGAACATCATACCAACTTCAACCCTGTTTGGGTAAACATCATTTATACTGAGCTTCATGTTTTTTGACAAAATAAAACAAACAGAGTTATATTATAAACATAGTAAAAAAATATAGGGGCCTTATTAACCACATGGTTTCGCGAGATGTGTGTAACATCTTCAAAGACTTGAATTTCTATTCTGTAACAAATGAAAAGGCTAAGTTCTGTTATAAACATACAGGATTGTCAAAATATAGTTTATATTTGAAGAGTTCTCTGCGTATGTGTAACAAATTGGAAGAGAGTGGGTGGGTATCGCTTGCTGGGCTTGTAGATATTCAGCCAAGATGCAGCACTTTTTGGAAGCAGACTGTGCATTCAGTCTGCAGGAATTTTACAAAAACAGTGATTTGGCAACTGTAGCACAGAGGAAATTTTGGTAGTGGACTGTGTAATGTAAATGATGCTCCAAGTATTCCCCTTATCTGGAAATGGATCAGAACAATTGTGGAGACTGGTTCAACACTTGACAAACCAACATCCGGGCAATCAAGGTCATCTAGAATGGGCAAATCTGTGGAGAGGGTAACACAGTGTGCTTGTGATGATCCTAACCTCTCCAATCGTAAGCATGCAAGTTCTTTAATTGTGCATAGATCACCACTGCAATGTATTTTGCAAGGTGACCTTAAACTGAACCCTTACAAAATCCAATTGGTGCAAGAATTAAAGCCTCAGGATGCCAAACATAGGATGCAGCTCAATGATGTAACTGAGAGCCTTTCACATAACAACATCTTGTTTTCTGATGAGGCTCATTTCCATATGAATGGTCACATCAAGTACGCAAAATGGCAGCTACTGGAGTGGAAAAATCCTAAATAGAAGCATGAGAAACCCCTTCATTCATCAGAAGTTACTGTATCGGCTGCGATGCCAGCTTGAGGAATAATTGGTCCGTACTCTTTCAAGGACAAGGGTGGTTGTGCTGTAACAGCAAATTCAGAACATTGTGTGATGATATTAAAATGTCATTTTGGTGACTGAATTGCAAAATTTTCCTGACTATAAGCAACGAACATGGTTTCAGCAAGACAGAGCAACAGCACATGCATCCAGTGTGTCTATACTACGAGTTCATGAAATTTTCCCTGTCAAATTGATCTACAGGAGGGTGACATAAATTGGCCCCCATGCAATCCAGCTCTGAACCTCATGGGTTTTTTCTTACGGGGATATGTCAAATCTAAAGTGCATGTCAAAAATTCAACTTCTCTGGAGCAACTGAAAGAAAATATCCATAATGAAGCAGCAGCCATCCCAGTGTCTATAAGCTGAGCCATCATGCAAAATTTTGCTCATCATTCAAATGAGTTTCATAAGCATGCTGGATTATTGCATTTAAATGACATTATTTTTAAGAAGTATATTCCTAAACTGTATTATTTCAACAATAAATAAAATTTTGTAATATATTTCAATCTCTATTTTATTTTCACACATCAAATATAAACTTTATTTTGCAACATCCTGTAGTAAAAATTGGAGGCTTTGTGGACAATATCAAGTTCATTTTGTATCAGAATCAGACCAATGAAACTGTGGCATTACTACAAATTTTACTCATGATATTTTTAGTTTTCATAACTACGCAAGAATGAAAATTATTGTTTCAATGCATATTAAAGCAAATATTGGAGAACAGTTTATGATATTCTGACAGTTATGTGTAAAATGAAATTTCTGAAGTTACAAGTTTGATATTTAAGAGAAATAAAAGCATTGTATATTTTGCAAAAGATCTAAAAGAAATAAAGTTTGCCTGCAGTGAAGTTTTACATTTTTAATCACAGGATATACGTACATTTTCATAGGTCAGAAACAGATGTACTTACAAGGCTTTGCAAAAAGTGAAGTAAGATCTAAGTAAATAGGGTTGTAGTATCATAAAAAATCTAGTTGTGCCTCTTACCAAAATTAATAATTAAAGTTTCGTGTAAATACCTATTTTACAGTGAAGTGACAACTAATATGCTTTCAAGTCCATATTAAGTTGTGTACAAGAAATATTTGAAAAGACATGGCAAAATATTTTCTGTTAGTGCAGTATAAAATGAAGTTCTCAGAATTTAAAACACAACCTCTGAATATAAAAGTTTAAGAGACAGAATAAATTTAGTAGCTGACAGAAATACACAAGCATCCATCAGAAAATGTACATGTTAGGCTCAACATCTTAGTACAGTTATCAAGATTTATTTTAATCAAAATATCCACGGGTATGCTGCCGGTCTATAGTGTCCAACGGGCACAATATTTCGGCGATCAAACATGTCGCCATCATCAGGTGAACTGACGGACTGAGCTCCTGTGAACGTGCCGGCACGGAGATCCGTACGCTATGGCTGCTCAGAGCAGTTCGCTCTGAGCAGCCATAGCGTACGGATCTCCGTTCCGGCACGTTCACAGGAGCTCAGTCCGTCAGTTCACCTGATGATGGCGACATGTTTGATCGGCGAAATATTGTGCCCGTTGGACACTATAGACCGGCAGCATACCCGTGGATATTTTGATTATCAAATACGCCGGGAGAAACTCAAGAATCCCAAGATTTATTTTACAAAACTATAGAACTTACAAATTTGTGGTTTGTGACAAATGAAAGAATAAATCACCAAGTTTTTGTTATGATGTCAATAAACTTCAACATGTACACTGTTTGTTGAATGAGGAATGTCTACTCGATATTTGATTAATGCCTTACATTTGACAACATTAATTGTGTAACACCAGCAACAGCATCTCTTACCCTTCCTCTTAAGTATCCAAATCAGGTACTTGTATAGCATAAACCTAGTCCTTTACATGGCCCCACTAAAAGAAATCTAAAGGTGTTATATTTGGTAATCTTGCAGACCAGTCCATGGGACCCTCATTCCCAGTACACCTGTCAGGACATGTTTCATTATGAAAATTTCTAATATGCAATCACCAATGTGGTGGTGCACCATCATGTTGAGGCTGCAAGTCTCTCAGTTACAGTTCCACAAATTTATCTAGCGTATCCAGATGTTAGATGTTACTGCATTTCACCAAAAAAGAAAGGGCCATTGATGCTGTTGTTCATTAAACCACACTACAGATTCATTTCAAGGGAATCGCTAATGTGAGCTAAGCCAATGTCTGGTCTTTCCAGATATCATGTCCTCATATTGTGCTAGTTAATTTTATCTGATATGTGGAAAATAGCCTCATCTGGAAAACAAATTCGTTGAAGGTACTCGTTGCTAGTGTCAATTTGTGCCATTATCTCGGTTGCAGAAGCCACTTGACATGTTCCATTATCTAGTTGTAACACATGTATTACCTGTGCCTTATATTTAAGTGGGTGCTAACTGTGGTGCAGAATTCTTTTAACTGTAATAATAATAATAATAATAATAATTTTATTGTCTTTAAGCCATTACAGCAATAGACAAAGTCATACACATATTACAATACAATACAGTACATGCTATAAAAGAACAGAATTGTTAAGAACGTTACAGTTTACTATCACAGGTCATGAAATCCTTTATATTGTAGAATGGGTTTACAACTAACCAGTGATAAAGTGTTTGAATTGTTGCTCTGGTAAATTTTGTATAGCTTGTGGAAGTTTGTTAAATAATTTGTGGCTCATAAGTTCATAATTGTTAACTGATTTTGACAGTCTGTGGTAGGGCGTATAGATAGAGCTGTTTGTCCTAGTGCTGTAACAATGTATATTTGCCATGCGTTTTACTTTAGGTAAGTTCTTTTTTGTGTAGATTAAAACATAATAAATATATAGGTTTATTACTGTCATGATTTTTTGTTGAGTAAACAAAGGTTTACAATGAGCCTTGTATGGTGAGCCTGTAATTATCCTAATAGCTTTCTTTTGCAGCAATAGTATGTCATCCATACAAGTGGAGTTTCCCCATAAAACAATACCATAGGATATGATGCTTTGGAAAAATGAGTAGTAAGATTCTCTAACATAATTTTTAGGTACACAGTGCATTAATCGCCTTAACAAATAGATTACCCTAGACAATTTACCACTAATATACTTAATATGTGGATTCCAAGAAAGTTTATCATCCAAATATACCCCCAAAAATTTAACACAATTAGGATAAAATGATGGAAACTTGTCTTTTAAACTAAATACCATCAGATGGGTTTTGCTTTCATTAAGCAAGAACCCATTTGCCTTAAACCAGAGTGAAGCTTGCTCAATTATCTCTGTAACACATATTTTAAGGCTATTAAGATCATTACTGCTGTTCAGAAACGTTGTATCATCAGCATAGAGTACTGTTCTGGATTTAATAAATGATGGCAGGTCATTTATCATTATTAGGACCGAGCGGGGTGGCGCAGTGGTTAGACACTGGACTCGCATTCGGGAGGACGACGGTTCAATCCCGCGTCCGGCCATCCTGATTTAGGTTTTCCGTGATTTCCCTAAATCACTCCAGGCAAATGCCGAGATGGTTCCTCTGAAAGGGCACGGCCGACTTCCTTCCCTAATCCGATGAGACCGATGACCACGCTGTCTGGTCTCCTTCCCCAAACCAACCAACCATTATTAGGAAAAGGAAAGGGCCCAGCACGAATCCCTGCGGAACACCTACCTTAACTTGTTCTATACTGGACATTTCTTTCCCAACACAGACAGCTTGCTTATGGTTTTGTAAATATGATCTTAATAGCTTAAGGCTGTTACCTTTAACACCATAAAAGTCCATTTTTTCGAGTAGTAGTGTATGTTCTACACAGTCAAAGGCTTTGCTTAGATCACAAAAAGTCACTTAAGCAAAGCATTTATCTTCAAATACTTGATGGATGTATTTAATAACATTGTCTATGGCATCAATGGTTGACAGGTTTTTCCTAAAGCCATACTGTGATCCACTTATTAATCCTATGATATCAAAGTAAACAGATAATTGTTGGTAAATTATGCATTCTAGAACTTTTGAAAAAACTGGGACTGTGGATATTGGCCTGTAACTTGAGACAGAATTTTTATCTCCTTTTTTATGTACTGGAACTACCCTAGACAGTTTAAGCTCATCAGGGAAAAAACCCTCCAGTATACACTTGTTTATACAATATGTTAGGGGGTACACTATACAGTCTATTACTTTCTTCAGCATGTTATAAGACAGGTCATATACGTCTACACTGTCTGATGATTTTAACTGCCTCACTATTCTTAACACAAAACCAGGTGAGACCTCAGAAAAATTGAAGGTACTTGTGTTTGTCGATGACTTAGCAATATTTTTTGACAGTAACTGTGATGAGCTGATTTCAGGTTTAATTATAGCACTTCCTCAACTGATTTAATAAAAAAGGAATTAAATTCCTGGGGAGAGATACTAATTTTGTCACTTCTTTTATCTTTGGCGACACTATTTATAAGTGGCCATGCTGCTTTGCACTTATTGGTGGATTTCTCAATACTTCTGAGATTGTGTGCTTGTTTGGCTTCCACAATTGCTTTTTTGTACTCATTCCTAGATCTAACATAGGCTAATTTAGCATGGTTGGTTTTCAGATTTTTATAAATATTGTACAACAACATAACTTGATTTTTCAGAGTAGACAGCTGTTTTGTATACCATGTATTTTGTCCATTTGGAACTTTTGCTTTTAGGACTCTGTCAGTTACTTTGCATTTCTTTATTGTAGTGCAGTCATTAAAGTGTCCCAAAAATGCTTTGAGAAACCTATCAAATAGTACCTTTCCTGGCAGATAATTGCGTGGAGTATAATGTCTCACACCATAACACAGCCCAAACCAATCTCTGTTGGAAAGGGACGTACGAAACCTGTCAATTTTCTCATCTGTGACTGGTCTAGTGACCACAAATTCTGGGACAAGCTTATTTACATTACTCTTATCAAGAGGGAACCTACTTGTATAATTTAAAGATACTGCATCATGATCAGAATATGGAAATACTGTCACAAAACATGATTCTTCTGTTGTTTTAAAATTTACAAAAATATTGTCAAGACATGCATGTTCTCTTGTAGGCTTGTTATTGACTGAATGTAAGTTGCACTGTCTTAGTAGGTTTTGGAGTTCAGTAACAGTATGTTTTTGTGTTGTAACATCGAATTCAGCATTCACATCTCCACCTATCACAATATCATAATGTATCCATCTAGTATCTGTAAGTACATGTAACAGCAGGTCCAGTTTTTCTAAAAATACATTGGTTATACCCTTAGGTGACCTGTACAGGGAAATTACAACTAACTTAAAACTGTCTATTACTATACCAGCAGCTTCAAAGTTTTGTTCATCACGCAGAAAATCTAGATCTAATCTATTGACTGTTCCACTAAGTGACTTGTTAACATATATTGCCACACCTCCTTTTAAATGCAATTTATAATTATCAAATTTAATAAATGTAAGTTCACTCTCACTAGCCCAGTGTTCACTTAAACAAAAGATATCAAACTTATTTTCTAATCCAAAGACATTGACATAACAGATTATAAAATCAAACCTGTCTTTCTTTACAGATGCACTATTTTGCTGAGAGGCTATTAAATCTCTGGCACTATTTATCTTATGGGCTTCTTACCCTTGCTGCCGTCTACTAAAAAATCATTTAGACGTAATGGAAGTACAGTTTTCCGTTTGCCCGCTACACTTGATACTGCTTCTACTCTTGGAGGTATCTTCTCTTCTTATTGTTCATGACATGATCTAAGTGGCTGGGTTCCCACTGTAGGTAGTTCAAATGTTGCTGCAGAATGGACAGCTGGATCACCTGTTAGTACACTTGTTGCTGATTATGCTGCCACTTTTGCTGTTTCTGTTACCTTAGTTGCTGAATGAGGTGTTCTACCTGTTGTAACTGTAGTTACAGCTTCTTCTCTTCCAGCACATTCTTTTGTAATCAGTGATATCTGATGATCTACATCTACATTTATACTCCTCAAGCCACCCAACGGTGTGTGGCAGAGGGCACTTTATGTGCCACTGTCATTACCTCTCTTTTCCATTCCAGTCGCGTATGGTTCACGGGAAGAACGACTGTCTGAAAGCCTCCGTGCGTGCTCGAATCACTCTAATTTTACATTTGTGATTTCCTTGGGAGGTATAATTAGGGGGAAGCAATATATTTGATACCTCATCCAGAAACGCACCCTCTCGAAACCTGGCGAGCAAGCTACACCGCAATGCAGAGCGCCTCTCTTGCAGAGTCCGCCACTTGAGTTTGCTAAACATCTCCATAACACTATCACGGTTACCAAATAACCCTGTGACGAAACACACTGCTCTCCTTTGGATCCTCTCTATCTCCTCCGTCAACCCGACCTGGTACAGATCCCACACTGATGAGCAATACTCAAGTATAGGTCGAACGAGTGTTTTGTAAGCCACCTCCTTTGCTGATGGACTACATTTTCTAAGGACTCTCCCAATGAATCTCAACCTGGTACCTGCCTTACCAACAATTAATTTTATATGATCATTCCACTTCAAATCGTTCCGCACGCATACTCCCAGATATTTTACAGAAGTAACTGCTACCAGTGTTTGTTCCGCTATCATATAATCATACAATAAAGGAGCCTTCTTTCTATGTATTCGCAATACATTACATTTGTCTATGTTAAGGGTCAGTTGCCACTCCCTGCACCAAGTGCCTATCTGCTGCAGATATTCCTGCATTTCGCTACAATTTTCTAATGCTGCAACTTCTCTGTATACTACAGCATCATCTGCGAAAAGCCGCATGGAACTTCCGACACTATCTACTAGGTCATTTATATATATTGTGAAAAGCAATGGTCCCATAACACTCCCCTGTGGCACACCAGAGGTTACTTTAACGTCTGTAGACGTCTCTCCATTGATAACAACACGCTGTGTTCTGTTTGCTAAAAACTCTTCAATCCAGCCACACAGCTGGTCTGATATTCCGTAGGCTCTTACTTTGTTTATCAGGCGACAGTGCGGAACTGTTTCAAACGCCTTCCGGAAGTCAATGAAAATAGCATCTACCTGGGAGCCTGTATCTAATATTTTCTGGGTCTCATGAACAAATAAAGCGAGTTGGGTCTCACACGATCGCTGTTTCTGGAATCCATGTTGATTCCTACAGAGTAGATTCTGGGTTTCCAAAAACGACATGATACTCGAGCAAAAAAGATGTTCTAAAATTCTACAACAGATCGACGTCAGAGATATAGGTCTATAGTTTTGCACATCTGCTCAATGACCCTTCTTGAAGACTGGGACTACCTGTGCTTTTTTCCAATCATTTGGAACCTTCCGTTCCTCTAGAGACTTGCGGTACACGGCTGTTAGAAGGGGGGCAAGTTCTTTCATGTACTCTGTGTAGAATCGAATTGGTATCCCGTCAGGTCCAGTGGACTTTCCTCTGTTGAGTGATTCCAGTTGCTTTTCTATTCCTTGGACACTTATTTCGATGTCAGCCATTTTTTTGTTTGTGCGAGGATTTAGAGAAGGAACTGCAGTGTGGTCTTCCTCTGTGAAACAGCTTTGGAAAAAGGTGTTTAGTATTACAGCTTTACACGTGTCATCCTCTGTTTCAATGTCGTCATCATCCCGGAGTGCCTGGATATGCTGTTTTGAGCCACTTACCGATTTAACATAAAACCAGAACTTTCTAGGATTTTCTGTCAAGTCGGTACATAGAATTTTACTTTCGAATTCACTGAACGCTTCACGCATAGCCCTCCTTACGCTAACTTTGACATCGTTTAGCTTCTGTTTGTCTGAGAGGTTTTGGCTGCATTTAAACTTGGAGTGAAGCTCTCTTTGCTTTTGCAGTAGTTTCCTAACTTTGTTGTTCAACCACGCTGGGTTTTTCCTGTCCCTCACAGTTTTACTCAGCACGTACCTGTCTAAAACACATTTTACAATTGCCTTAAACTTTTTCCATAAACACTCAACATTGTCAGTGTCGGAACAGAAATTTTCATTTTGATCTGTTAGGTAGTCTGAAATCTGTCTTCTATTACTCTTGCTAAACAGATAAACCTTCCTCTCTTTTTTTATATTCCTATTAACTTCCATATTCAGGGATGCTGCAACGGCCTTATGATCACTGATTCCCTGTTCTGCACTTACAGAGTCGAAAAGTTTGGATCTGTTTGTTATCAGTAGGTCCAAGATGTTATCTCCACGAGTCGGTTCTCTGTTTAATTGCTCGAGGTAATTTTCAGATAGTGTACTCAGTATAATGTCACTCAATGCTCTGTCCCTACCACCCATCCTAAACATCTGAGTGTCCCAGTCTATATCTGGTAAATTGAAATCTCCAACTAAGACTATAATATGCTGAGAAAATTGGTGTGAAATGTATTCCAAATTTTCTCTCAGTTGTTCTGCCACTAATGCTGCTGAGTCGGGAGGTCGGTAAAAGGAGCCAATTATTAACCTAGCTCGGTTGTTGAGTGTAACCTCCACCCATAATATTTCACAGGAACTATCCACTTCTACTTCACTACAGGATAAACTACTACTAACAGCGACAAACACGCCACCACCAGTTGCATGCAATCTATCCTTTCTAAACACCATCTGTGCCTTTGTTAAAATTTCAGCTGAATTTACTCTGGCTTCAGCCAGCTTTCTGTACCTATAACGACTTCAGCTTCGGTGCTTTCTATCAGCGCTTAAGTTCCGGTACTTTACCAATGCAGCTTCGACAGTTTACAATTACAATACCGATTGCTGCTTGGTCCCCGCTTGTCCTGACTTTGCCCCGCACCCTTTGAGGCTGTTGCCCTTTCTGTACTTGCCCGAGGCCATCTAACCTAAAAAACCGCCCAGTCCACGCCACACAACCCCTGCTACCCGTGTAGCTACTTGCCGCCTGTAGTGGACTCCTGACCTATCCAGCGGAACCTGAAACCCCACCACCCTATGGCGCAAGTCGAGGAATCTGCAGCCCACACGGTCGCAGAACCGTCTCAGCCTCTGATTCAGACCCTCCACTCGGCTCTGTACCAAAGGTCCGCAGTCAGTCCCGTCGACGATGCTGCAGATGGTGAGCTCTGCTTTCATCCCGCTAGCGAGACTGGCAGTCTTCACCAAATCAGATAGCCGCCGGAAGCCAGAGAGGATTTCCTCAGATCCATAGCAACACACATCATTGGTGCCGACATGAGCGACCACCTGCAGATGGGTGCACCCTGTACCCTTCATGGCATCCAGAAGGACCCTTTCCACTTCTGGAATGACTCCCCCCGGTATGCACACGGAGTGCACATTGGATTTCTTCCCCTCTCTTGCTGCCATATCCCTAAGGAGCCCCATTACGCACCTGACGTTGGAGCTCCCAACTACCAGTAAGCCCACCCTCTGCAACTGCCCGGATCTTGCAGACTGAGGGGCAACCTCTGGAACAGGACAAGCAGCCATCTCCAGACGAAGATCAGTATCAGCTGGAGACAGAGCCTGGAACCAGTTCATCAGACAAACTGGAGAGGCCTTCCGTTCAGCCCTCCGGAATGTCTTTCGCCCCCTGCCACACCTCGAGACGACCTCCCACTCTACCACAGTCGTAATCCAATCGGGGGATGCGTGGGATGAGCTGGCCGTCCCCGAGAAACCCCCATCTGGACCCCAACAGTGATGCCCATTGGCAACAGCCTCAAGCTGTGTGGCCGAAGCCAACACTGCCTGAAGCTGGGAGCGAGGTTACTGCTGCAACTGGAGTACATGGTAGGGAAGATACTTTGCAGGCTTCCTTTACCAGTGGTAATGGAATAGGATCACTTTTCTTACATCTAGGAGAAACACTGTCCACTAACATTTTGATCTTTTGACTGAGCAGCGATTTGCCCCATTTATTTAAATGCATACCATGTGTTGTGAAGTGCTGTCTTTCAAGATCGTCAATACTGAGGAAAACAGCACTGTTGTTCTAGGAATCTCAGTTTCATGAGACGTGCAATGAGAATTTGGAAGGACTTAGTAAGGAAGCATGTTGTACAGCTCTGATATTTTATTCACTGACCAAAGGTCCCCCTGTTCATTGAACATCCAGCATGCTACCAGTCTGTTTAAATTTCATGTAACGCAACAGTACACCTTCTGTCAGGTGTTTCTCTTCCGTATTGTCTTTGAAAATTTTGCTGCGTAATAGTTGGAGATTTTGTCTCATGGTATCACTGAACACACTGCTTCATCTCCTGGTGTGATACCATTTTAAAACAACAGTGATTGTAGTACACTCTACTCAGTTTCCACCTGCAACAAAGATATGCAAACCAATTTGATGATTTATTGATACATTCATCAAACACCACAAATTTGTAAGTTCTATGTTTCTTGAAAATAAATATTGATGATTGTACAAAGAATTTAAGCCCTCTCTTTCTTTATTCTCATTATGATGAGTAAGGCTAAATTCTATACCCGTTTCTAAATTCGGACATAAAACTTTCAATTTTAAAGGTAGTGAAAATCAGTGATATTATGAATAGGATGTATTCCTACCTTTCATAAAGAAGAAAACATGTTGCACGCAGGAACAATGAAAAGATGTTACATATTGACCGACACACACATTCACACAATCAAGAACACCTGACACACACATGACCACTACCTCTGGCTGCTCTGGCCGTAGATAGTGGCCATACATGAGTGAGGTGTGTTTGCTTATGTGAATATGAGTGTGTTTTCCTCTGTGAAGAAGGGTTTGGCCAAAAGGTCGATGTGTAAGAGCCCTTTGTTATGCGTGTCTGCAACTCAGTGTGTCATTTTTGTGGTGAATAACAAACTATCCTATTCACAATTTACTTTCCATTGTTTGAAACATAGTAAAAAATTTTCTGTGTCTTCCAACAGTCAGTAGCTTCAGTCATTGCAGTCAGGGAGAAAATAACAATAGCATACTAGTAATACAAGAATAAAAGGTGGAATAAGCTAGCAAAGAAGACATATTTCCACAGCAGAATACAGAGCTTTGTTGAAATGTATGAAAAAATTTGTGAAGAAAGTGTAATGATAATGCTAGTTTGTTATTTCTAAGCCTTTGTGCTCTTTGAAAGGGTTTTTCTAAATCTTGTTGTGCTAACTCAGTTACTACAGAAACTATTATGCTACATTGAGTTTGTCATTTTTTTTTCAATATTATACTCTGTTTGGCCATACAGAATAAGGGATAATAATGTGACTGTTGATAACTCATAGATTTTTCTCCTGATTCACACACTTTTAATGTGTGTTATACTGTGATAGCTATTAAAACTAATATTACTTCAGTTGAGTACAAAGGTGAGTATAACATGCATATTTTCAAACATTGTTTAATTATTTATTTACAGACAAGTTGTAGAAGGTGAAAACACACTAAAATTACTAGAATCAGTAAACACTGCATATGAAAGGCCTTTGGCAGACATAGAGATCACAGGCTGTGGAGTGTTTGATGTATCAGAAGTGGAAGAAGAAACAGTAATACAGCCTGACAGATGTATAGAAGAAGTACAAGACAAGCCAGAGACTCCTGAGGAAGCACTCATTAGAAGGGAAGAAAGCACAGAAGAAACTTCTATAGTTATGGAAGACATGAAAGAAATAGCAGAGGCTGAGGGAGCTAAGAGTTTCAAAGTTTATGCAACAGAAATAGCTGTAAGACGAGGCTAAATAAATGCAGTGACCAAAGGAAATATGACTCTTCTTTGGATTGTGTATGTGAGTGGAGGGTCGGGGGTGTTCATATTTTTGTTTAATTGTATTAGCTTATATTGTCTGAAGTTGTGCATGTTTGCTGCATAAAGGCATCATAAGTGGGTTATCAACAGACATAATCTCAACTGGATTATCCACATTTACAAGATGATACATGTAGAGTAAGAGATGCTTTCTCCAGTGTTACCCTGCACTCTGCCTGTTTTATAGTTCATCATATTATTCCTTTGCTTCTTGTACAACTATATTTATACTCTGCAAACCATTGTGAAGGGCATGGCAGAAGATACATCCCATTATCCCAGTTACTTGGGGTTTTTCCCATTCCATTCACATATGGAGCACTGGAAAGAAGACTGTTTAAATGCTTCCATGTGTGCTGAAGTTAACCTAATTTTGTCCTCACAACCCCTACAGAAGTGAATGTAGGGGGTTGTAATATATTCCTAGAGTTATTATTTAATACTGGTTCTAGAACCTTTGTAAGTAGGCTTTCTGAAGATAGATTCCACCTATCTTTAAGAAACAGAAGTCCAGTTTCTTCAGCATCTCTGAGATGCTCTCTAATGCATCAAACAAACCTTTGATCATCCATGCTGCCCTTCCCTGTATTCATTCAGTGTACCCTGTTAGCACTATCTGGTACAGGTCTCACATGCTGGAACACAAGTGACTTGTAAGCTATCTCCTCTGTAGACTGATTGCATTTCCCCAGTATTCTACCAATAAACCTGTCTGTCACCTGCTTTACCCAAAACTGAGCCTATGTGATCATTCCATTTTGTATACCTACAAAGCATTACATCCTGGTATTTGTATGAGTTGATTAATTCCTGCTATGGCTCACTTATATTGTTGCCATAGGATACTACATTTTTCATTTTGTGAAGAGCACAATTTTACATTTCTTAGTATTTAAAGAAAGTTGCCAATATTTGCATCACTTTGAAATCTTACGAAGATCTGTCTGGATATTGATGCAGGTCATTTCAGACAGTTCTTCATCAGAGATAATTGAATCACCTGAAAAAAGTCTGAGGCTTCTATCAATATAATGTCCCCAAGGTCATTAATATGCAACCTGGCCAGCTTGGGTCTCAACACACTTCATGAGGCACACCAGTGGTTACCTCTGCATCCATTGATCATTCTTCATGTAAGATAACTTGTTGTGACCTCCCTGTCAAAAAATCCTCAATCCAATCAAAAATTTCACTTGATACCCCAAACGACCATACTTTTGAGAATAAGCATAGATGTGGTTCAAATGACTCTGAGCACTATGGGACTTAACATCTGTGGTCACGAGTCCCCTAGAATGAACTACTTAAACCTAACTAACCAAAGGACAGCACACACATCCAGCCTCAGGCAGGATTCGAACCCGCGACCGTAGCAGTCACGCGGTTCCAGACTGTAGCGCCTAGAACCGCACAGCCCATAGATGTGGTCTTCAGTCAAATGCTTTTCATAAATCCAGAAATACTATATCTACTTGACTGCCTTGAAGCAAAGCTTTCACATGAACAATGTTTTTGGAATCCATGCTGGTTTGCATTAGGGAGGTCATTCTGTTTCAGCTCAGTAAATGTTCTAAGATTCTACAACGAATGGAGGTCAAGAACATTGGATAGTAGTTTCGGGGATCACTCCTGCTACCTTTCTTGTAGATGTGTGTGCCCTGTGGTTTCTTCCAATTACTGGGCATGGTTTTTTTGTTTGAGGAATCTACAATGGATTATAGTTAAAAGAGGGCTGAAAATTCATTACAGAATCTGATAGGGATTTCATTGGAACTTGGAGTTGTAACTATTTTAGCTCTGGACACAATATTTATATCACTTATTTTTTTGTGGTACAATAATTAAATTGGGGCAAATCCCCTGGGTTTTTCCCTTGTAAAGGAATGTCTTGAAAATGAAGTAAATCATTTGTGCTTTTGCTTTGCCACCCTCAATTTCAGTTCGTATTTCGTCCATGAGTGACTGGACACTAACTTTGATGCCTTTACAAATGACCTGAATTTCTTTGGATTTTATCAAAGATCACTTGACAACATTCTGCTGTGGTACTCATTAGTGGCTTCATGCATTGCTCTCTTGACAGCCCAACATGTTTCATTCAGCATCTCTCATTTATAGCCCTATGCTGTTATGCCCTATCTGTTATGCAGTAGTCTCTGTCTCTTTAAAGTTTCTTTACGGTGACTGTTTACCATGGAGGTTCCCTCCCATCAGGAACTGTTCTACTGAGTTCATATCCATCCTCTGTATGGTCAGCTATTCTTTTTAACTTAAGCCGTAGTTTCTCTACATGTTTCTGTCCTGTGCTAAAAGTTTCAAGTCCCTCATTGAGATATGACACTACTGCTTTTTTTCTCTAGTCTACTGAACATATAAATGTTTCTATTAGTTTTAAATGCCCTTAGTACTAGGGTGTTGCTACAACTGCCTCATTTTCACTTATATTTGTTTCAGTGTAGACATCCTCAAAGAGTTCGGCTCTGTTTGTTGTCAGTAGATCCAATTTATTTCCATCATGACTGTGGTTCTGTACTAGCTGGGCTAAGTAGCTTTCAGAGAAGGCATTTAGCAATGATTTATAGTTTACAGGATATCTTGTCACAGCTGCCATTAATAAAACTGTAGTTTTCCTAATCAGTTGTTGAATTTTTTAAAGTCTCCACCAATTATTACTGTGTGACTAGGGAACTTTTGTACAAGTGAACTGAGGTTTTCTCTGAATTTTTTGGTTACATGAGGAGTTGAATCTGGTGGTCAATAAAAGGATCCAATTACAATTGCATCTCCATCCCTGATACTGAGTCTTGTGCAAACGGTCTCACATATAGCTTCATTATCTGTCTTGATGGATTTGAGTTTCTTGTCTATTGTGACAAATACACCATATCAATTTCCCATTAGTCTATTCTTTTGATAATGCTTCAGCAGTTAACTGCTAGAAGTGTAATACTCTTGCCTGTGGAGATGGGGGCATTCCTTTCGCTCTTACACTAATAATTTCTGGTCTCCTGCAGCTGTCGTTATCTGTAATAGATGGAGAGTTGCCAAAAAAAGCTCCAGCACAGCTTGTCAAAAAATCTTACAAATCTCTGGTTAAGTCCTTTCATTTGACTCAGCACCAGGGGGCCACAATCAGTTCCGATGACAATGATACAAATTGTGAGCTTTGTTGAAACTCTAAGTGCAAGGATGGTCACCTGAGCCTTCTCTGTTAGTCGCTGACATGATCCAAGTATGATGTCGGCGTCCAGATGACACGTGTTGTTTGTTTCAGTGTGCACCACAATCTGCAGTTGGTTACACCCTGTTCCCTCAATGGCAACTGGAATAGCCTCTTCAACATGTTGAATAAGGCCCCCACAGTTGAGTTGGCATAAGTTGATCCCTGACCAGCTGGGCCCATTGATCCCTGATGGGCTGGGCCCGTCATCTTTGTGGGCTTACCTCAAACATTAACATAACACGATTTTTTTAATGTTTCTCAAGCAATGCCTCAGTGTTGTCACAGCTCTGTGGATGGCTACTGTTTTCACCTGCAGCTGTTAGCACTCTGAATTTGAAAGGTGGCAACATTGCTACAATCTGTCAGGGATCTACTTACACCATCTTATCTATAGGCATACACACTGAGCGCACCAGATGTTCCAACCTGTCCCTTACAGCCATGTCCCTGAGGTAGTGTTCTGCAACCAGTGTGGCACCACAAGTGAATGGTGTGGTAAAAACATTTACATATTATTTAAGAAATTAGGGATTTTGGTTTTAGACATACTGCAATTTTTTATGCTTTTAAAGAAATTGAATGTAATTCATTTCCTTCAATTTTAAGCAAGAAGGTACTTGTTTATTCTTTGATTATTTAATACATTCTGATAACCATTACATGTATTTTCATAGGAATTAAATGTAATTTATTTACTCAGTATTGTTCTCATACTTATCTACATTACGTTAATCATTTTCTCACCTGTACCACTGCACCAGATATGCCACTAGAGTGAGAGTACTTTGTAGCACCATATCTTTTGGGTATGGCTGGCTGAATGTGATTTTCCCTAAAATTCCAGGGATTAGCAAAAATATTCTTCTCTTATTATTTAAATTCCCTTGTTTTGATATGTGTTTCAGTTTCTAGCCACTAAATCAGTTTAACAGTATTGTTGTTATTCTGTCCTAAGCTTCGAGTTTTTTCACTTAAGTCTCAAACTGCTGCACTCTGCAGTAGTATTAATATTGTAATTTTCTGTTACAGTGTTATTAAACTATCATTTTTTTCTGATGTAGATAGGTTCATTGTACAGAGTGGTCCATCCTCAAATGCAGATAGTGAAACCAAGTTCAGAAATAAATAAATAAACAGAAAGTAGTTGAAAGCAACATAAGTTTGTAAACAAAGCTGTTCTCTCTGCTAAGTAAAGATATGAATTAGTTTCACCTATTGTTGCAACAGAATAAAAAACAAGTGAAGCTCATGACTACATCAGTATGTGTTTTGAAAAAAGTGCAGAAGGCTTGCTATAAGATTGTCAAATTTATTGTAAACACCAAAAAACACATGCAATAGTTGAAACATTGTTAATGCCTGCATGGTCAAAATAGGTCTTGATGTAGAAGCTACCCCTGAAATTTCAAAAATTCTTATCTCTGTTGACACAGTTAGCCTCTGAGATAGTGATGTGTCCAGCAGGAGAAAATAATGAGTGGTCTGAAGTTGTTACTTCAGATCAACAAGTCACTCAATACTGGCAGTCACGCTCAACTTCTACCCTATGTAAGGTATGTTTATGGGGATGTAACTGCAAGTATTTTCTGTTTTTGCACAGAACCATCCAGATGAGCACCTATTGAAGAAGTAGTTCATGCAAATAATGAATATTTTGTCCATAACGAATTAACATGGGAGGTTCGCATTAGTGTTTTACAGATGGAGCCATTACGATGACAGGTCGAATGAAAAATAAATCCTAACTTACAAACTGACCATTGTCTCATTCCTCATGAAGCCACTGTTGCCAAGACTTTGGCTTCCCCTCTGAAAATTGTGATGGACAAAGTAGTGAAAGCCCTGATCTTCATCAAATCATGGCCCCTAAAAAAACCAGCTTTTTAGCATTGTGTGTCAAGAAATGGGGTCACAGCACACTACACTTCTGCTACATACAGAAGTCTGGCTTCAGCTGTCAGAGACGGTGGCCATGTGTGTGTGTGTGTGTGTGTGTGTGCGTGTGTGCGTGTGTGCGTGTGTGCGTGCGTGTGTGCGTGTGTGCGTGTGTGCGTGTGTGCGTGTGTGCGCGCTTTTTGTCTATTTTTGACAAAGGCCTTATCGGCTGAGACTTTATGGTGTGACTGTCTTTTTGCGGTGCCTATCTGCGACTCAGCAGTTCCGCTATATTATTCTTGCAGCAGAATTTGAAAAAAATATTTTGGAGAGGGTGTTGAAGATTTTGCATTTTGACTGGATTTGTGATCCATTCGTGGGTTCAAAACATGACACACAGAGGGTTGCTCTGTCAACAACAATCATTTACATGCAGCTAAGCAGGTTCAAGTATCACATCGAAGGTATAGTACAGTTATTTACTTTTAAAATTCATATTATAAATCTCTATTTTCTACAGCAAATAAGAGTTTCAAATGATTGCCTCCTTTTGACACAGGATAAAACAGGTTTCCCAGAAAAAAGGAGGCAAGTCCTACTGGCTCACCTTCAGTGAATGACAGCAGCTGGAAACATTGGACATTATCTGTGTGATCCTGCCTCTAAGACTCTCGAAAACGTGTTCACAAACAAGTGACAATGGTGTTCTTGTGTGTAGCACAAGATATGTTTGCTTAATGTGAGCTATAATACACATCATGATAGCAAAAATCCTCACTTTTAGTGTCAGCTAACACAAAAACCAATGTTAAACACTGAAGTGCCAAAGGAACTGGTATATGTATGCGTATTCAAGTACAGAGACATGTAAACAGGCAGAATACAGTGCTTTATAAGACAACAAGTGTCTGGCACAGTTGTTAGGTCGATTACTGCTGCTGCAATGGCAGGTTATCAAGATTTAAGTGAGTCTGAATGTCGTTTTATAGTTGGTGGGTGAGGGATGGGAACAGCACCTCCAAGGTATCGATGAAGTGGGAATTTTCCTGTATAAACATTTCACAAGTGTACCATGAATATCAGGAATCCGCAGCCTGAAAAAAATCCTGCAAGAACAGGACCAATGACGACTGCAGAGAATCATTCAATGTGACAGAAGTGCAACCCTTTTGCAATTTTCTGCAGATTTCAATGCTGGGCCATTAATAAGTGTCAACATGCGAACCATTCAGCAAAAAATCATCGATATGGGCTTTCAGAGCCAAAGGTCCACTCATGTACCATCAATGACTGCATGACACAAAGCTTTACACCTCACCTGGGCCCATCATCACCGCCATTGGACTGTTGATGACTGGAAACATGTTGCCTGGTTGGATGAGTCTCGTTTCAAATTGTATTGAGTGGATGGACATGTACAGGTATGGAGAAAACCTCATGAATCCATGGACCTTGGATGTCAACAGGGGACTGTTCAAGCTGGTGAAGGCTCTGTAATGGTGCGGGGCATATGCAGCTGGAATGATATGGAAACCCTGATATGTCTAGGTATGATTCTGACAGATGACATGCATATAAGCTTCCTGTCTGGTCACCTACATCCATTCATGTCCATTGTATATTCTGACAGACTTGGGCACCCCACACATCCAGAATTGCTACAGATTGGCTCCAGGAACACTCTTCTGAGTTTAAACACTTCCACTGGTCACCAAAATCTCCAGGCATGAGCATTATTGAGCATATCTGGGATGCCTTGCAACGTGGTGTTCAGAAGAGATCTCCACCCCCTCGCACTCTTACGGATTTATGGACAGTCCTGCAGGATTCATGGTGTCAATACCTTCCAGCACTACATTAGACATTAGTCCGGTCCATGCCATGTCCTGTTGCTGCATTTGTGTCTGCACCTCCCATAACATGCCATCATATATGCACCCTAGAGGCAGATATTCTCATATGCTTGTAAGAGCACATTGTCGGTATCAATCTGCAATGGAAGAACTTCATTTGTGAGATTAGACAGTGGTCTTATTATGAGAGTCTCTGTCCCACATTTAATTTTTGTAATATGGTGCACCATTTATACAAGCGTGTGAAGAGTATAAACATTGTGAGCAAGGGGGCGGTCTGACAATTGTAACTCTTTCAACAATTTCCACCCGCATGCATGAACTCACAATTTAATGCCTATTTTTGAACCCATAGAAAACAATTATAGTGATTTACAGTATTACTGTGAGATCAGATCTCTTAGTTAAGGCAAGGCTCTAGTGAAAAGGGCAAGGGATTGATTTTGTGAGGATACAGAATTTTGTGTGATCAAATTTGAGAATTTTCCCTTGTAAGTCTTTAGTACAAGTTTGCTGTACTTTCAGTAAGCTGGCCAGATGTCCTGGTTTCGCCATGATAGTCCTGGTTATCACATAAATATCTTGGTGCCTTGAGTAAATCATTCAAGACACCTAATTGTTCCATTTTTTAATTGAGAAACAAAATGCATGCAATACCATTTTTCATTTCATTAAATATTCATAAAAAAGTTTCCTAGAACTAAAAAGTCATAGAAATATATATTTTTTCACAGTAAATAGGCCTACCATGTTTGGTTTAACTCATCTTATGCCTTAAGAAAGAGTAAGAACTGAAAAGAAAAGTAATTATTAGTACTTGCCGACGTACCACTTTATGGCCCTGAAGATATGTAAGAAGAAAAACTACACAAGGGATAAAGGAACATCACTTAGCTTATACTATTTTTCCTAATAGAACTGCAGCCATAGGGAAGTTAATTTTGTGAAGGATGTGAGTGATGTGACATGTGCTAGCAGTGCTTATTGAATATTGTTTGTCACATATGCATGCTTGCCCCAACAGTCATATATTAATTTTGAAATGAAATGTATAATTTGTAACTAATTACTGATTAGTAATATTACGTAGTTTTTAGAATTAGATAACTGTACCTAAATACCCAGTGAGTGGCTAAACACTGCAGAAAATGTGTCCAGCTATTAAAAATAAAAAAGTATATATAATAGTCTTCTTTTTATTTCTGAAGAAAAGAGTTTCATTTATGTGTAATGCACCTACATTTTCCTTACCAATTAACTGAATGTAGATATATTCTTGCTATGAAGTTTTCAGCTGCTGTATTGTCATAGAGCTATTATCATTACAAAATATTATGAAAACTGACATGAAAGTTATGCATAAGTGCAGTAATTAAGATAGGTATAAAGCATAAACACCAGTATCCCAGGATTTTCTCTCTGTAATCTGGTCAGCCCAGCCTTCGCTGTTATACACAAATGAGTAATTTTGTCACTTATTAATAGTATTATAGCACACAGGTTTACACTCTGCATATGGTAATATGTATTGGTACATATAGTTGTTGAACAAAGTACTTGTATTTGTTTGTGTTGTATAAGTAGTACACTAACTAATACTTCATTGTAGATGATATTTAAAAAATAAATGTCCACAGTTTTGCCACTCACAAAACTCTCTGACATGGCAACCCTGTAGTGAAAAAGAGACTGGAACAGAAAAATTTCACACTGAAAATTAAGACAAAAGCAGCTAATAAGAATTTTAAGTCAAGACTTCATTAACACATTTTCTTATGGGCCTTCATTTTACTATTACCTAAACTTTGAAACTGCAAGCAGAGAGACAGTAAACAAGGTAGATAATTTAGTACAATGTAAGTTACAATACAATAGTGGTGGTGGTGATTTTTTTGCTGTAGGTGGTAAAGGGTCAAACCAGTGATTTCCAAATTTTACTCCATCATGAGATGGACACCTGACATTATTTCTTAGGGCATTTAAAGGTATGTTATCAGAAGACTGGCCCAACCAGAAGAATATCCATTTTGTTGTAAGATCCCCTTAATAGTGATACAGCACAAAGGGGTATACTACAGTCAGAAGACTTTGAATTGCAGATAGGCACAACAAAAAGACTTTCACAATTAAATTAAAGCTTTTGGCCATTGGCCATCATCAACAATAGACACACACACACACACACACACACACACACACACACACACACACACAGGCGCGCACGCAAACACAACTCACCCACACGACTGCAGCCTCAGGCAACTGAAACCACACTGTGAGCAGCAGCACCAGTGCATGATGGGGGTGGTGACTGGGTCAGGATAAGGAGGAGGCTGGGGTGGGGAGAGGGAGGAATAATATGATGGGAGTGGTGGACAGTGAAGTGCTGCAGGTTAGAAAGAGGGCCGGCGAGAGGTGGGGAGAGGGGGGGGGGGGGGAAATAACAGAAAAGGAGAGAAATAAAAAGACTGGGAGTGGTGGTGGAATGATGACTGTGTAGCACTGGAATGGGAACAGGAAAGGGGCTGGATGCGTGAGGACAGTGACTAATGAAGGTTGAGGCCAGGAGGGTTACAGGAATGTAGGATATATTGCAAAGAAAGTTCCCACCTGCGCAATTCAGAAAAGCTGGAGTTCGTTGGAAGCATCCATATGGCACAGGCTGTGAAGCAGTCATTGAAATGAAGGATATCATGTATGGCAGCGTGTTCAGCAACAGGATGGTCTGCTTGTTTCTTGGCCACAGTTTGTCTGTGGCCAATCATGCGGACAGACAGCTTGTTGGTTGTCTTGTCTACATAGAATGCAGCACAGTGGTTGGAGCTTAGCTTGTAGACCACGACTGATTTCGCAGGTAGCCCTGCCTTTGACAGGATAGGTGATGTTAGGGACCAGACTGGAGTAGATAGTGGTGGGAGGATGTATGGGACAGGTCTTGCATCTAGGTCTATTACAGGGCTATGAGCCACAAGGTAAGGGATTGGGAGCAGTCCCAGCATCTGGCCACAGAGCAACATTTCCCTCATAACTCAGTACCACCCAGGACTGAAGTAACTGAATTACATACTCCACCAGGGTTTCGATTACCTCTCGTCGTGCCCTGAAATGAGAAATGTCCTGCTCACTATCCTTCCCACCCCTCGCACAGTGGTATTCTGCCGTCAACCAAATCTACACAATATACTTGTCCATCCTTACACAACCACTGTTCCCAATCCCTTACCCCTTGACTCATACCCCTGCAATAGACCCAGATGCAAGACCTGTCCCATACATCCTCCCACCACCACCTACTCCAGTCCGGTCACTAACATCACCTATCCCATAAAAGGCAGGGCTATCTGTGAAATCAGTCAAGTGGTCTACAAGCTAAGCTGCAACCACTGTGCTGCATTCTATATAGGCATGACAACCAACGAGCTGTCTGTCCATTTGAATGGACGCACAAACTGTGGGCAAGAAACAAGTGGACCATCCTGTTGCTGAACACGCTGCCATACATGATATCCTTCATTTCAATGACTGCTTCACAGCCTGTGTCATATGGATGCTTCCCACCAACACCAGCTTTTCTGAATTGCGCAAAAGGGAAGTTTCTTTGCAATACATCCTATGTTCCCTTAACCCTCTTGGCCTCAATCTTCATTAATCACTGTACGCACCCATCCAGCACCTTCCCTATTCCCATTCCAGCACTACACTGCCGTCATTCCACCACCACTCCCAGTCTTTTTATTTTTCTCCTTTTCTGCTCCTTCCCCCCCCCCCCCCCCACTCACTCACCACCTCTCCCCTGTCCTCCGTCTAACCTGCAGCACTACATTGTCCGCCACCGCCACCACACTATCCCTCCCCCTCCCCACCTCAGCCTCCTCCTTATCCTGACCCAGTCACCACTCCCGTCATACACTGGTGCTCTGCTCACAGTGTGGTTTCAGTTGCCTGAGACTGCAGTCGTGTGTGAGTTGTGTTTGAGCGAGTGTGTGTATGTGCATGTGTGTGTCTATTGTTGACGAAGCCCATTGGCCAAAAGCTTTAATTTAATTGTGAAAGTCTTTTTGTTGTGCCTATCTGTGACTCAGCATCTCTATTATATGGTGAGTAGCAACTTTCCTTCTCATAATATTGTTACATTCTATCCTCAATTTTCCACTGTTTGAGTTAGAAAACTTAAAAATTTGCAAGATACCAGTGGCAGGATGGTGACCTGTCTTCAAAACCAGCTCCACCTGCAGAGAGTGAATAACCTTTTTCACCCCTTTTCATGTCCTTGAATGCCACTTGTGGTGATCTCATGTGCCGTTTGTCTCCTTCCCAGCCTCTCTTTTTTCCTGCTCCATTTTCAGAACTTGTTTTCCTCTTTCTCCATGACCCGATCCTCCTCCCATGGCTGACCACTTATCACTCTCCTTTTCTAGGCCACCCACAGAGAACCAGACTTCACCTGATTCTCACTTGGAAACACTGCTAGAACTTTCCAAGAACCACCTCCAGCTGGGGCACTGTGGCACTTTCAAGACGGACATGGATATTAGAGCCCTCCTGTACCACCCTCTATGTCGCCACATACCAAGCACCATCAAATACCATGTGGGCGTTTTTGGCCGTGCCTTCTGTGCTTGCTGACTGGGAGCCTGTCTAGCCTGTGAGCCCATCCGACGACACCATAGACATCACGCTTGTCTGTTGTGCCACTCACTGTTCAGCCAGTCCTGTGACTGCACCGCTTCGAATGAGGGGAAGAGCTGTTATAACCCATGGGGCTACCACCTCCTTTGGCAGAAAACTGAGTCCATTGATACCACTGTCAACAACTGCTTACAGTTATGACTTGTTTGTTTTTTTACTCAAATGCTGCACGTGTTGTCTGTCAGTGAAAGGCACCGCGGCAGATGCACTATGCTAGATGTCATCACAGGTACCCCTCTAGTGGCCACATATGCCCAGCTTGACTGTGGTCACCTATTTATGTGACTGCTGCTGGCCACACTCTCTCGTTCTGTCTTCACTTGTCGTGCTGTGTTCAAACCACTTCTCTGCATATTGTACTACTGTCTGTTATACTGGAATATTCTTGTGGTTTCCTCAGTGGACTGTATATGCACTTGTGATAAATTTAACAAGATAGAACTGTCAATATATCAGCTAATGAACTTGCTGTGCTATTTTTAAGTTGTTAGTTACGGCAGTGGTTCTCAGGTGGAGTCCCATGGCACCCCATATGGGACTCTCTGGTATGCTGATATGTGAACTCTACCCATATGATGTATCGCTACCTCTTGATATCTGTTAAAGAGACTGGATTTGAACCAGTCATATGCTACTCCATAAATCCAATAGAAATATAGTTTCCCGAACAACAAATTATGGTCAATAAAATCAAATACCTTAGATGGATCCAAATGCAGACCACAATTTCATTCATTATTGTCTATGGAATTTTTTATCAATTTTAAAATTATAGACGGCTGTATCAGTTGACCTATTTTTTGTAAAATCACTTTGTCCCTTAATCATTATTTGCTTTTTATAAAAAAAGAGATTGTCTTTCAAACATTATCCTTTAAATGACTTTTGAGAAACCAAATGACAGTGGTGTAGGTCTGTAATATTTAACAGCAGACCAGTCACTCTTCTTGTGAAATGGGTTAACAATTGAATATTTTTAGTTTTCCTAGGAAGACTGTCACATTTCATGTTCTTTCTGCCTTCCCTCATGGCTAGAAATTACATTCATTAAGTTTTTAATAAAATGTCAAGTAATAATAGAGTGATTAGACTCAGCCTAATATAATGTTAGCCACAGATAAGACATTGTGCACATCACAGTCTGCCTTCTTACATTGTCTCTTTTCCATAAAGGAAAACAAATATTGTTAATTTTTTTTAATGTTGCATTGTCTGTCTTGATAAAATGCAGGAGAGAATGTGCATGTAACAAAATGTATGTTCTGCCACTAGACAAATTATACATAAATTAACATCAGATGCTACTGTAATGGCTTAATTAAGGAGCAGATTTAATGGGTATGATAAGATATGAAGTTTTCCAATGCCATACACTTTGAGAGTCTTTTTGTTGTGCTCATCTGCGACTCATCATCTCCGCTATATGGTGAGTAGCAACTTTCCTTGTCATAATACTGTTACATTCCAGCCTGGACTTTCCATTGTTTGATTTTTGTCTGACGCCTTTTCTTCAATCCTAACCCAATGCTGTTTTCCTCTGTCAGTATTTTCTTTTGCATCACTATACTCAAAGTCCATTCTTCTTGTTCTTCTTTCCTGTGTTTCCCTTTTTGCCTTACAAACTGCACCATATGCTCTACTTGTGAGCCACACTGTATCAATCATCTCGGCTATGCACAACAGATAGCTACAAGACCACGCTGATTGTTGGTGCACCATCTTATATCCCACATTACTCCCACCAATATAATTAATCCTATACTTCCAAATTGATCACTCTCCCTGAATCATTTCCTGTATTTTTGCATGTTAACTCCTGCACCTTTCCAGTGCCACATGATGTTGTATCTCATCCTACGAACCCCTCCCCACCTCATGCCCCCACACTTTCTCCTCAGACTGCTACACACAGCAAAAAAAAAAAGAGTTATTCTTTACTTTGATCCTTGTGACTTCACGCCAATTTTAGTGAGTTTTCGCCTTTCGCTATCGTCATCTCCCTCAGATTTCAACTTGTTTCCCCCTTTTGCACCCATTTAATATTTTTTGTGAATTTTCACACGTATTTAGGTGTATTTTTGCGATTTTTTCGGATGTAATAATATATTATTTGTGTAATTTTTCACATTTTTCCACCACCATGGATCCTTGCTCCTTCCATCTGCATCTATACAGAAAAGTTTCCTCATCCTAGCCAGATCCCAGTCCCACATACTTGTCCTGCATTGATGATTGGCTCATGGAAACCCACCTAATGGCCTTACCATCAAATTACTCATCTCTGGCTGCCACCCCTCCTTCCACAATGACCTCCACCTGTTCAGATTCCGCCAATCCTTAGCCCTCACCAACATAGTCCTGCAAAACCATATCAACCAAGCCGAAACCTCCTTGCAGTACCTTCTCTCCAGCCACAAAATTCTCCTGCTATGCAATCCCAAATTCCTGGAACCCATAACACACATTGAAACTCTTGCCCTGCAGGAGCCTGAGCAACATGCACAATGCCACCTCAAAAAGCTCTCCATCCTGCTCACTTCCTACTCCTACCTTGGAGTACCACTGCCCACCACCTCTACAATGACCTCCAAACCTCCCCCACATCCCCTCATAGCTCACAAACCCTATCTCGGAGACCTACTACACTTACCGCAACCTCCAAAACTCCCTCCCACCACCACACAGAATCCAGAACCTAAACAGACCTGCAGCACTGTCATAAACATGTCCTCTAGAACCCTTAGCCCCACAGAAATATCAGTCTTGTCCAAAGGCCTCATCTTTTGCCCCACTCCCAGATTCAATCAAGCAGGACTTTTTGAAGACCTTCTCTCCTTCTCCCGATCCCCACGGTGGAAATGCTTTTTCACCACCAACCCTACCAATCAGACTCAACTAACGGCCAATACTGAACCTTGCCTAACTCAGTTCACTCCCCCATCCAACCATGATCCATCCCCTCTGTCCCCAGACCACACCCTGTTAACTTTCCAGAATTTCTTAACCTCGAACCTTACCTCGCCATCATTCCCCAACCTTGCTTCGCCATCATTCCCCATGTCCCTCAACATTCAAACTAACCTTACATCAACAGAAAGAACCACAGTCAACCATCTAAAAACTGATCCTGACATTATAGTCCTACCTGCGGAGAAAGGCTCCACCACTGTTGTTTTGAACCGCAATGATTACCTGGCGAAAGGACTCAGTCAGCTATCAGACACTTCCACCTACGAACCTTGCCACCATGACCCCATTCCAGTAATCCAGGAAGGTCTCCAGTCACTGCTCAAATCCGTAGGCCCATTTCAGAACCGCTCCCCGGAGTCCATCTCTCTGCTCACCCCTACAACTCCCCGCACTCCTACCTTCTACATGCTTCGTTAAGTCCATCAATCTAATCACCCAGGATTCCCCATTGTGGCCGGCTACTGCGGCCCCACTGAGAGAATATATGCTCTCGTAGACCAACACCTTTAATCTATTACCTGGAAACTACCCTCCTATATAAAAGATACCAACCATTTCCTCCAACCACTCTCCACAGTTCCTGCCCTTTACCACACTGTGCCCAGCTCGTCACTATTGATTCCACCTCCCTGTACACTAACATTCCTAATGCCCATGACCTTACCGCTATTGAACAGTACCTTCCCAAAATCCAATGGATTCCACCACCACATCCAGTCTTTTTATTTCTCTCCTTTTCCATTACTTCCCGCCCCCCTCCCCACCTCTACCCTGCCCTCAGTCTAACCTGCAGCATTTCACTGTCTGCCTGCCCCACCATAATATCCCCTCCCCACTCCAGCCTCCTCCTTACCCCCAACCTGTTGCCACTCCCATCATGCACTGGTGCTGCGATGTGGTTTCAGTTACCTGAGACTGCAGCCGTGTGTATGAATTGCGGGTTTGTGTGTATAGCTTTCGGCTAGTAAGGCCTTTGTCAGCAGTAGACACACATAAAACACACGCATACACAGACTCATGCAAATGCAGCTTGCACACACGTCTGCAGTCTCAGAGAACTGAAAGTGTGGTTTCAATTCTCTGAGATTGCAGACGTGTGTGCAAGTTGCATTTGCGTGAATGTATGTGTGCGTATGTGTATGTGTGTCTACTGCTGACAAAGGCCTTAATGGCCAAAAGCTATAACTGGGTGAATCTTTATGTTGTGCCTATCGTGACTCAGTATCTCCGCTATATGGTGAGTGGCAACTTGCCTTCTCCGGTATTGTTACATTCCATCCCGGATTTTCCATTGTTTGAAGAACAGCTAAGTGACAGAAGTAAGAATGTAGGCAGGAATCACTTGAGATTGAATAATTCTTCCCTAAAATGGGGGCAATGTAGTATTTCATACGCTTTCTGACTTCCATTGTGGGTAGGAAATACATTCAGAAAGTTTTTAAGAAATTGCCAATAATATAGTGATCGACCTCGGCCTTTGAAAATGCTAGCCACAGATGGTAGACATACAAGATGGTGCTGAGTGAAAATTGTGGTTGTATTAATTACCAGAATAAATTCAACATAAACGTCAAAAAGTGTTTAACAAGTAAAAAATTTGATGTATATCATGATGACATGTGTATCGCACGAGTAAAAAATTTTATGTATATCATGATGACATGTGTATCGCATGTTTTGTTATTAAGAAAGTTTCAGAAGGAAGACATGGGATGGCCCAAAATTGCGAAACTGAAATCGCACATGAAGCTAGTACCTTGTCTTACGAATCAAGAGAGCCAATTGCTAATGCAAATCGCGCACCATCAAGGGCATAATGTGCATAAACTGTAAAACTGTATACTATTTTGCGTGTGTAAAGGCAGACCCAGGACAAAAACTATGGTGTTGCAGAAGGTGTAATGCATACGGCCTAGACAAAGCATTACAGAAGAGCTACTGCAAAGTCAAAATTATTGCTATGCTGTTAGAAGAGGTACACACCTTGAAATACACATATATCAGTAACAATCAATGTGAGAATAAAACAAACAGTGATCTTGTAATTGATAATGATACTAGAACCAGTGGTAACAAATATGATACCAACTGTAAAAAATGCAGGAAAGCAGCAAAAAGTGGTATAGCATGTGGAAAATGTGAAACAAAATTTCGCTTTCGATGCGCAGAGGTGGACTACTCATTGAAAGGAAATGAGAAGTTTACAAAAACGTGGAAGTGCAATACGTGTAGGCCTACCGGTATACTAAGCAGGGCCACAAATATCTTGCTAACAAACAGATTTGAAGTGCTCAATGTACACTCCTGGAAATTGAAATAAGAACACCGTGAATTCATTGTCCCAGGAAGGGGAAACTTTATTGACACATTCCTGGGGTCAGATACATCACATGATCACACTGACAGAACCACAGGCACATAGACACAGGCAACAGAGCATGCACAATGTCGGCACTAGTACAGTGTATATCCACCTTTCGCAGCAATGCAGGCTGCTATTCTCCCATGGACACGATCGTAGAGATGCTGGATGTAGTCCTGTGGAACGGCTTGCCATGCCATTTCCACCTGGCGCCTCAGTTGGACCAGCGTTCGTGCTGGACGTGCAGACTGCGTGAGACGACGCTTCATCCAGTCCCAAACATGCTCAATGGGGGACAGATCCGGAGATGTTGCTGGCCAGGGTAGTTGACTTACACCTTCTAGAGCACGTTGGGTGGCACGGGATACATGCGGACGTGCATTGTCCTGTTGGAACAGCAAGTTCCCTTGCCGGTCTAGGAATGGTAGAACGATGGGTTCGATGACGGTTTGGATGTACCGTGCACTATTCAGTGTCCCCTCGACGATCACCAGTGGTGTACGGCCAGTGTAGGAGATCGCTCCCCACACCATGATGCTGGGTGTTGGCCCTGTGTGCCTCGGTCGTATGCAGTCCTGATTGTGGCGCTCACCTGCACGGCGCCAAACACGCATACGACCATCATTGGCACCAAGGCAGAAGCGACTCTCATCGCTGAAGACGACACGTCTCCATTCGTCCCTCCATTCATGCCTGTCGCGACACCACTGGAGGCGGGCTGCACGATGTTGGGGCGTGAGCGGAAGACGGCCTAACGGTGTGCGGGACCGTAGCCCAGCTTCATGGAGACGGTTGCGAATGGTCCTCGCCGATACCCCAGGAGCAACAGTGTCCCTAATTTGCTGGGAAGTGGCGGTGGGGTCCCCTACGGCACTGCGTAGGATCCTACGGTCTTGGCGTGCATCCGTGCGTCGCTGCGGTCCGGTCCCAGGTCGACGAGCACGTGCACCTTCCACCGACCACTGGTGACAACATCGATGTACTGTGGAGACCTCACGCCCCACGTGTCGAGCAATTCGGCGGTACGTCCACCCGGCCTCCCGCATGCCCACTATACGCCCTCACTCAAAGTCCGTCAACTGCACATACGGTTCACGTCCACGCTGTCGCGGCATGCTACCAGTGTTAAAGACTGCGATGGAGCTCCGTATGCCACGGCAAACTGGCTGACACTGACGGCGGCGGTGCACAAATGCTGCGCAGCTAGCGCCATTCGACGGCCAACACCGCGGTTCCTGGTGTGTCCGCTGTGCCGTGCGTGTGATCATTGCTTGTACAGCCCTCTCGCAGTGTCCGGAGCAAGTATGGTGGGTCTGACACACCGGTGTCAATGTGTTCTTTTTTCCATTTCCAGGAGTGTAGACAGTAATGATGATGCTCTTGAAGCTCATACAGAATATTCTCAATCATCGAATGCTGCAGCAACTCTTCCCGAAAGCACTACCACTTCTGAACTTCAACAAGGAGATCTTCAAATTCCGTGTGATGCTGCTGTTCCTGTTCTGAAAACCATCTGTCAACATGAATTGCATTATAGTATTTCGAGGAAGCTTATGATTCTTGCCTACAGTCACGGTCGAGAGATTGCTTCTCATGTAAATGGAGTTGCTGAAACCGTGAAGGCAACAGGATTTGTCAAGCCGGGAGCATCTCTCTCTCAAATATGTATGCATATACATTCAGAAGAAATCGGTAAGTTGTCATCTAAGGATTTCATTGAACTACTCGGTGGCTCTAATGACATGTACCGTAATGAAACCTCAGTAGCTTGCCATGAACTAAAGAGGTGCTTGTGTTATCTAGGACACACAAATGTAATATATGTAAACATTCCATAGAGGTACAACTTACATCAGTCGTCTTGTGTGAACAGAGAGATCAAACTTGCAAATGAACAGATTTCAAACGTATGTAAACAGTTTAAAAATGTAAATGTTCTAGATGTAAGTGGTACTGGTCAAAGATTCCGTACCACTCATGGGCTTCATTTGAACAGTCTTGGGAAAAGGTTCCTAGCACAAAAACTAATTGAAAGAGGCACAGGCAATAGTTATACTACAAATTCAACAGTAATGATGTAATGTGTTTCATCGCCAACCACAGAAAAGAAAAACAGCAATTTTTTTCCACAGCAACACATTCCAGTAATAGTCAACGCTCCAATAAGACCTTTTTTAGGCTAAAGAACAGAAGAGAGCACAGTGTAAATGTTGTACCTTTTGATAATTTAACTTGTGTGAAAACTAACATTAAGGAACCAGTCAAAAATACAATTGATACGCTGTATTGTTTGAAAATATTTCATCAGAATATAAGAAGTCTTTTGAATAAAAAAGACGAGCTGCTGCTTTCTCTGCAAGAAACATCTGACACAGATGGAACTATTCCTGATGTGCTCTGCTTAACAGAACATCACTCAGAAGCCACAGAAATTAATCAGCTACATTTAAACATCGGTAGTTATAAAATAAGTTTATCCTACTGTCGGAGCAACCTAAGACAAGGCAGAGTGGCAATTTACACACACAATACTATTAGGTCACAAGTTATAGATGTATCTAAATGCTGTATTGAACAGCACTTTGAATGTTGTACAGTCAAATTAGAGCTTGAAACACAGTTCCTGATTGTAGTAACAGTTTACAGGGCGCCTATAGGAAACATTCAAAAATTTCTCTCTCAGCTAGAGAGTTCTTACTAAACTTTATAGAAACAATAGTAATGTCATCGTATGTGGTGACTTTAACATAAACTTACTCACAAAAAATAGTAATCAGAAACCATTAGAATCACTACTGTTCACCTTCAATCTACACTCCATGATTTCATTCCCAACAAGAGTATATGGGCACAGCAAGACTCTGATTGATAAACTGTTCCTACATCCCACAAATCACAATGCAGTGACGACATGGGCAGTAACAAATGGTCTGTCTGATCACGATGGTCAAATGAGAACCCTAAAACTAGCCAGCTGAAAAACAGCACATGGCCATTGTAACCAAGCTACACATGTTAGAACAATAAATGCTGAATCTACTTGCTTGTTCAGAAATAGTTTATGCCATGAACGATGGGAGGAGGTATACCAGGCAGACACAGTGAATGAAAAGTTCAACTCTTTCCTAAACTTATTCCTTAAACATTTTGAAGCTTCTTTCCCCCAAAGACAGATTAAAATCAAACCAACCTGTAGTAAAAGGAAAGAGTGGCTAACTACTGGCATAAAAATATCATGTAACAAAAAGAGAGGTCTGTATGTACAACAGAGACTAGTACAGACCCAGCAGTAAAGTTACATTACAAGGAATCCTGTAACATTCTAACAAGTGTAATCAAGAAGGCCAAACAGTTGTGCTATGCACAAAAAATTAGCAACTTAAACACTAAAACAATTTTTTTCTCACTATAGCTGAAAAAACAGTGAACCATATTAAGCAGTCTCACACAGAATCTATTGAACTACTTAACCACATGCAAATAATGTCTAAAGTAGCACTTCATTTCAGAAGTACAACCCCTAGAGAAATTGAAAAAAACCATAAAATTAATCAAAAACTCAGATTCTTGTGGATACGATGGAATATCACGTAGGATCTTAAAATCACATGCAGACTTAATCAGTTATATGTTGTGCTATTTGTGCAACCAATCTATGGAAACTGGTGTGTTCCCAGATAGATTAAAACATGCAGTAGTGATGCCAATACACAAAAGTGGAGCAAGGGATGAAATATCCAACTATCGGCCCATCTCTCTGCTGCCAGTGTTCTCAAAGGTATTTGAGAGGATAGGGTATGATAGGATTTATAGTCACACTTCACAAAATGGCTTACTGTCTCCTACACACTTCGGCTTTAAAAAAGGGCTCCTCCACGGACAGAGCTATACTTAACTTAACAGATGAAATTTTAGGTGAACTAAATTACAAAAGGTATCCAATGGGGATATTTTGTGACCTTGCCAAGGCATTTGATTGTGTAGATCACAACACATTCTTAAAAAAGCTTCCACGTTATGACATTAAAGACAAATCTTTGACTTGGATAGAATCATACTTACAGAACAGGAAGCAAAGGGTTGTTAAGGGGGACAGGTACAGCATTAAAATCAGACTGGGGAAATATAAAGTATGGTGTCCCGCAGGGCTCGATTCTTGGGCCACTACTTTTCTTGATCTACGTTAATGATCTACCAATCACAATTAATAATAGAGCAAAAATAGTAATGTTTGCTGATGATACAAGTATTCTCATAAAAGGACCCAACTCCACAATGCAGGATACAGCCATGATAGTCTCTACCGAAGTAAACAAATGGTTCATTACAAATAGCCTAACCTTAAATCTTTCAAAAACCAATATGATACAGTTTCTGACAAAACATAAAAAAATAAAGTTCCTGAAATACATGTTAACTATCACAAAATTAATGAAACCATACATACAAAATTCCTAGGTATCCAGATAGACAGTCACCTAAGATGGAAAGAACAAACTGATCAGCTGATCAAGAAACTTAGCTCATTGTGCTTTGCACTAGGAGCTCTCCATCAGTTAGTGGACAGAGAAATAATGTTGTTGTCATATTTTGCATATTTCCATTCTTTCCTCTCCTATGGCATAATCTTCTGGGGAAATGCTGCAGGCGTTGAAAAAACGAGCAGAGAGACTAATATGTGGGGTCCCTAATGGGGCATCTTGCAGAGGTCTCTTCAAATCTCTCAGGATACTTACCATCACAGATCAGTATATATACTGACCGATATTATTTGTAGCCAACAACAGGGAACTGTTGCACAAAAATTCTGACATCCACAACCATGACACAAGACAGGTGAAAAATTTTCATGAAAGCTCTGCAACTCTCACTAAAGTACATATGGGAGTTACTGAGTCAGGTATAAAGGTCTTCAATAAGCTCCCTATCAATATAAAAAAGGAGACTAAAATTATTCCTCATCGAACAAACTTTCTATAAAATGAATAGAGTTATAAGGTATAACAATGGGGGAAACTGCTTAAGAAAAGCTCTCCCTTAAAGATAAAGTATGATGCAATTACTTGCAGTTTAACTGAAATTGTGGTGATAAAATTCAAATTTATCTATGTCATTACGAGAAAATGTGAACTCCCATGTGTTCCACACTCTTGAGCGTTCACTTAAACCTCTTCTTACGGAATGCAGCTAAAATTTGTATTCAATCCAAACCATGACCATGAAGCAAATTTACCTGCTTGTATATGCCAGTAGCATAAAAATATGCACTATCACTTATTCTACTATTTTAAACAGTCACTTAAACTGTTTTTGGCATAATGCAGGCTTTAATACTGCATACAAGTAATTGTTCTTGTTAAATAAACAAATGTCTGTGCAATGTGATGTATAAATGTTCAGGTACTACTGTAATTGTATCAATTGACTTGTCCTGTATTACTTGTACACTGGTTGTATAATATGTAATCAACAGGACCAAATAAAAAAATAAAATAAAATAGATAAAATAAATAAAGAGCAGATAGTGTGTGCATCACTGCCTATCTTCTTATGTTTTCATCTTTCAGTAAAGGAAAACAAAGATTATCAATTTTTTCAGCTTTGCATTGTCTGTCTTTAACAGCCTGGAGAGAGTGATTGTATATCAAGAGTTACCTTCTGTTATTAGCTAAAGAATATGTAAATGAACATCAGAAAGTATTGTAATGATTTATTTAAAGAGTGGATTTAGTGGCTACAATAAGATAAGTAGCTTTTACATGCTGCATACTCAGATATATGTATACATATCTTGCGTGATACTACAAAGAAGAGAAGAAGAAACAAAGGTAAAGTGAAACAGTTTATTATTGTTCTTTATATAATATTAGTACCATGTGAAGAGTAACCAAATGCAGAGCTCATTCTGTAATCAATTGGAAATATATGTATCTTGTACTGTGTTTTATTACTTTTGTCTGGATTCCCATGACTGCCACATTACTTTTTTTTTAAAATTTATGTAAACTGTTTTGTACCTATAAAGTAGTTACAATGCATAGAAACATGGTCTTATTATTCATGGGGAGTTGCACTCGCAAGCTGGAATTACATTTACTTGGAATTAGTTATATTGCTATACTTTTTTAATGTTTGTTGAAAAAATGGGCTGTCTGCAGCTGGTTCATTACTGTAATAGTTTCACTTTTAATAATAAAATTGTTGTTTCTTCTTTTTTGTCTGTCTAAATTCCTATTTGTTACTTCCCAGACTGATTTTATTTTGTTACTACCTTTCCTGATAAACTAATCATTATCAAGCTTCTTAGCTGCTATTATAACTTTCTTATACAGTTCACAAGGAAGGTTGCTGGTCAGGTTTAAATATTAGAGACACCTGACAATTAGAAAGTTTATCATTGTAGAAGTAATATTGTGTTTCAATAAATTTGAAGCAATTGAAAACTATGTGCTACAGTGTAGTGTACATTCTTTAATAAAAGTAAATAAAGTCAATTAACAGCAGGAGAGCGATTTGAGACTCTGAGTAAGGAACACTTTTGCAGAAAGGTTACAGTAAAAAGAACTCACTAAAATTTTAAGGCCACAAATAATAGACAGTGATTGTAGTATTGAAGGTGTCATTAGGCACTAGTTACTGATAGGACAAGAGAAAGGAATTCTTGAATACTGCACAAAGTTTAAAAATGATGAAAAGTGATCATATTGTAATAAGTGTACTGACAAATACTGTAGACACAACAAATATAATTATGTGCCTAGCAGACAAACTGATAAGGATTTTGGCAAGCAACCAGACAGAATAGACCATTCAATAGGAAGGTCACTCACATATTGGAAAGGACTTCAGCCAATAGCTAGCTGAGTACTTCATCAGCCTACTTGAAGAGAATTGTCATAAGAGGGACTGTCCAAACATAAACAAATCATACTGGCAACAAGATAAAGTATTGGCAGTATCGGCAAAACAGCAAAAGCAGCTGATTATGATGAAAACGAAAGAAGATGTGAATAATTATGTTCATCATCTAAGGGGAAGAAATGAAAGAATCTAGGAATGAAATGAATAAAAATATGGCCAAAAACAATGGTGACCTTAATAATGACATTAGTAGTCTAGATTCAAAATTAAATTAAAAAAGGCACAAAAAAGTAGTGAAATACATAGAAAATTGGAACAAATTAAAAATAAAATTAATGTGATTAATACCAATACTGTCGATTTGAACAATAAGATAGATTCATTGAAAGTCTGTTTGACAAATTAGTTAAAAATACAAATAAAGATTTGGAAGCAAAAATAAATTCTCTTATGGCAAAAGAAGTTGAAAGCTATTGTATTAAGTGATTGGATGAAGTTGTTCATTCTCATGAGGAAAAATCTGAACGATAAATAAAAATGTGTATTGAAAATAAGTATAAATTTGGACTCACATATTGAAGAGATGTTTTTAGACTTAAACAGGCAAATAGAAACAAAATGAAAGGCAATGGAAGGTACATATGTTTTAATACTGGAGAGAGAATTGGGAAGGTTATGAAACTGCAGAAAAGTAGCAGGTTAGAAATGAATTTTTTTGAAACTGAAAGTAAAGTCAACAAAAGGCAACTACTAGTACACGTACAATGCCTAATAAAGCAGACTTTGTTAAGCATAAAAAGTTCTGACTCTGAATCTTATGGTAATATTCAACCTGCTGATTCCAATTAGGAAATTTAATGATCTGCCTTGATGTTGGACAGAAATGGAGAAGATATGATTTGTAAGAGCTTATTTAAAGGTAGATGCTTCTGGATGGGCAACTGTGGTCAAAGATTTTCGTAATTCATGGGAATAATTTAACAAATTATTTGCAGAAGAATACTGGTCTAAGGAGGAGTAACAGAAGATTCAGAGTGAATACTTGTGAAGAGAGAGAGACAATTCAAGAAGGGGAAGTATCAAAGGTGTTTGTCACTACAGGATTATAAAATGAAATATTTGAGTGAGGAGTTAGGTAATGAATGGGTAATAATGAGATTAGAAAACAAGCTTCCCCAGAGAATGAGGAAATTGGTACTGCCAACACCAAGAAACTTTGTTAATGATTTTCTAAATTCTGTGGGAAAATCAGAAATGGCCAGACAAACAGGAGGAAGGAACAGAAGGAATCCTGACACAAGGTACCTGCACAGGATAGATTATCAAGTAAACAGAATAAGTAGAACAGGGTCTGGGAGAAATATAGAAACACCAAGACAGGCTGGGTGACAAACAGGCATAGTGAGCATATGAATAGCAGGATGACTCTAAATGATAGTAGTATTGAGAATAATAATTATAGAAATGACCAAGAAAACTAAATGTAGGTCCAGAAGGGACTCCCACTTAGGCAAGATCTATCAAGGAGCCACCAGTAAATCAGGTTACACAAACAAAAAATGAGACAGAAGTAGTAAGAGAATGCAGGAAGAAAGGAGAGCCTAAACAATGTCCAACAATACATAAAACCATTTACTATGCCAAAATTACATCTGAGTTACAAAACATCATAAAAAGGTGAATAAATCAAATGGAGGGATTAGCCATTGTCCGTTGTGAAAGGTCTTACAAAAGGGGATTCAAAAATCCTATAGAAAAGCATAAACAGTTACATAAAAGAAAACAAAGTTGCTTATCATATGGTCAGATAAAGACAATAAGGAACAATTAATAAAACAGGAATTTGAAGAGTGTGTGGGTGACATGGCGTGGTAGTACTAGTAACATTTATAAGGATACTGGAGACTTAAAAAGTAGTAAGATAGGTAATCAGGATGATAGGTAATCAGGATGATAGTTTCTCCAGGCGAAAAATTAATCACATGAGAAAGGTATTTTGTTAAATATTGTGGAAATATGGCATATTACAGTTTTAGTTCATACACAAGGAATCCAAGCTAATTAGACAGCAGAAGTGATGTGAATGGAATGTAACACATTTTCTTAGGATCTGTTAAGGGCAAACAGGGACTGGAATAATAGGAGCCATTGAAAATGTGTCAAAAAGTGCAAAAAGTAGAAATGTTGCTACCTACTAAATTCGAACACACACACACACACACACACACACACACACACACACACACACACACACACACACAGTGAGAGAGAGAGAGAGAGAGATAGAGAGAGAGAGAGAGAGAGAGAGAGAGAGAGAGAACTTAATGTTCAATGGGTGAGGTAGCATAAACGATGTCTCTCTCTCTTTTGACAAGTGAGACAGCAGGATTCCATGCAGATTTTAAACAAAAACCACCATCTCTATTCATGTGGTTACTTGTTAATTTAATTTCAGCAGCTTCTTTAATAACACTATACCAATGCACGCCAGAATCTCTGTACTGTTATATTCCACAGGGTTACCAGTGCAAAGACAATGTTCAGCAATAGCGGATTTGCTCGGTTGTTGTATGCTCGTGTGCTGCTTATGTTCAGTACACTGGTCATCCACAGTTCTGATAGTCTGATCAATATATGACATGCCGCAACTGCAAAAAATACGGTAAACACCTGCCTTACACAAACCGAGATCATCCTTTTGGGAAGCTAACAGGACCCTGATCATAGATTGTGGTCAAAATACACACTTCACATTATGTTACAGCAAAATACAATCAACCCTTTTTGAAATCCCCCCTGCATAAGGTAAAAATGCTGCAGACTTTGGAACCAACTTGGTATTATCGCCACCGACCCAGTACACAGTTGGTCGGTAGCACAACGCATATCTAATCTGTCTTTCCCTATAACCATTCTGATGAAAGGTGACTTTGAGATGTGCTAAGTCAGCTGAGAAACTCTCAAGGTCTGAGATGACATAGTCCCTGTGAACCAAGGTACAAAGTAATTCTTCATATTGAGCCAGATGGTGACAACTGTCAGCCTATAGATACAAGTCAATGTGAGTGAACGTCTTAAAAATGGCATGTCCTTATGTACCATCCACCACCAACATGTCAAGGAAGGGAAGACAGCCATCCTCTTACACCTCCAGTGTGAAACAAATATTCAGGTGTTCTAAACAGTCATTCAAGTTCTCACTGCCATGAGGCAAAACAACAAAGGTATCATCTACATATCTGAAAAGACATGCAGGTTTCAAAGCCACTGACTCCAAGGCACATTCCTCATAATCTTCCATAAACAAATTGGCAATAATAGGTGACAATGGGCTTCCCATCACAGTTCCATCTGTCTGCTCGTAGTACTAGTCATTGAATAAAAAGTAAGTGGAAATCAACACATGTCAAAATAGGTTCATTAATTCAGCACCAACCCTAACCTAAAGCAACCATAATGACTCAAACAGAGAAACATCAGTGAAGAGAGAGCCCAGATCAAAACTTACTAGAATATTAAAGTCATTCAAACGCATTCCCTCTGATCAACATAAGAAATCTACTGCGTTCCTAATGTGGTGTTCACACAGACCTACTATTGTGCTCAACAGAGTAGCAAGATGTTTTGCTACCTGATATGTCTGAGCACCAATGTTACCCACAATCAGATGAGGAGGAACCTCCTCCTTGTGGACCTTAGGGAGGCACTATAACCTAGGGGGAAGAGCACAGTAAGAATTGAGACTCCGTACAGTCTCCTGCGATAATGAACTTTCCTTCAGCAGGCTGTTGGTCTCTCTCTCTCAAAACTTTGTGTGGTTAGCACCAATCCTGTGACACACTGACTCAGACAGTAAACACTGCATTTTTTAACATAATCCTGCTTGTGCAAAAGAACGGTAGGATTACCCTTGTATGCAGGTAAAATAACAAGGAGGTGGTCCCTCTTCATCCAAGTGTGAGTAACATTGGTGCACCAACATATCATGTAGCATAACACCTTGCTACTCTATTGAGACCTATTGTATGCCGGTGTTAGCACTATACTGAGAACTCAGCAGATTTCTTACATTGATTACAGGGAATGTGTGTGAATGATTCTGATACTCTAGTATTAGAGGGAATGCATTTGAATGACTCTGGTATTTTAGTAAGTTTTAATGTAGTCTCTCTCTCCACTCGTGTTCCTCTGTCTGACTCATTATGTTGATCGAGGTTATATTTGGTGCTGAATTAATGAACCTGTTCTGACGTGTTGACTTCCACCTACTTTTTATTCAATGACCAGTACTATGACTAGACAGATGCAGTTGCGATGGGAAGCCCATTGTCACTTATTATTGCCAATTTGTTTCTGGAAGATTACAAGGTTCGTGAATTGGAGACAGTGGCTTTGAAACCTGCATGTTTTTTTCAGATATGTAGACAATACCTTTGTGTTTGGCCTCATGGCAATGAGAACTTCAATGACTTTTTAGAGTACCTGAATTCAATCCACCTGAATATTAATTACACGATGGAGGTGGAAAAGGCTAGCTACCTTCCCTTCCTTGGTGTGTTTGTCAGGAGGAAGGTGGATAGTACATACATTGGGACATGCCTTTTATAGGTAGCCTGCTCACATGGACTTGTATCTGCAGGCTGACAGTTGTCACATCCAGCTCAACGTGAAGGCATACTTCATGTCTTGATTCGCAGGGCCCTTGTCATCTCAGACCATGAGAGTTCGTCAGCTGAGTTAGCCCATCCTGAAGTCGCCTTTCATCAGAATGGTTATAGTGAAGGACAGATTAAACATGTGTTGTGCTATTAGCCAATTGTGAAATGGGTGAGTGATGATAATACCGATGTGGCACCAAAGTCTGCAGCCTTTTTGCCTTCTGCAAAGAGCATTTCTAACAGAATTGGTCATATTTTGCTGAAACATACTGTAAACTGTGGTTTTTTACCACTGTCTAAGATCAAGGTCCTTTTAGGTCACAGAAAGGATGATCTCGATTTGTGTAAGGCGGGTGTTTACCACATTCCTTGCAATTGAGGCATGTCATACATTATTTAACTATCAGGACTGTGGATGATCGGTGTACACAGCATAAGCAACACACTTGCTTACAACAGGCAAGCAAATCCGCCATTGCAGAAGATGGTCTGGCACTGGTCATCCTATAGAATACAACAACACAAGATATTCTCGCACGTACTTCCAAGTATTGGGAGAGAGTTGATAAGGAAGCTGTTAAAATTAAATTAGCAAGTAACCTCATGAATAAAGATGGCGATTTTTTTTCAAATTCTGTATCGAATCCTGCTGTCTCACTTGCCAATAAATAAACAGAGGGGTTGAGTGCCTGATGATCTCTCTCTCTCTCTCTCTCACACACACACACACACACACACACACACACACACACACACACACACACACACCGAGCGAGCGAGCGAGAGAGAGAGAGAGAGAGAGAGAGAGAGAGAGAGAGAGAGAGAGAGTGTGTGTGTTTTTATTCTCGGGAAACTGATGTTTTAAATTCACTTGCACAGTGCTCACTTGCTGAAGTTTTGCCTTGAAAATGACAAGGTGTGCTTCTGTCAAAATATCAGCAGTTGTCAATGATGTTACCCAGCTGCATTTTCACAAGTTATTTGAACATTGCATATGCCGGTACAGACTAAGTTCCAAAATCATGTGCTTATTTTCTAAAATAGAAGCTGTGAGAAAAGAAACAGACAAAATATTAGAAAGGGGACCTACTGAAAGATCTGATGTCAGGTATAACAACCCAGTTGGTAAAAGAACTGGAGCTCTAGAAGTGGTGTTAGATGATTAAAGTGATGAGGAGATTTCACAAAAATTTCAAGATTCTAAATTTCTCACCTCTTGTGACACAACTTGTGGATAATGGAATATCAGTTGGCTAAGGAAACAAGACCATGCACACCATTTTAATGTGAAAAAATGTTACCAGTGTTGTCTGATACCTTTCAGGTTAAGTTTGTTTGTTTAGGTGTCTATGAGGGCTACTGGAATAAATGTGGGAGCAGGATTGCTTAACAAGGTAATGGTATATGAGGTCAGTCTTTTAATAGCTAGTTCTAATTGCAAAATTTTAACTAAGAACAGTTCAAAGGGATAAATGAAGTTGAAATTAAACAAAATAGAATTTGTAAAAAAAAGGAAATTTCATTTTTAGGCCACACATCTGATAAAAAGGGAATAATGCTAGACAATGCATTTGAAGAATTTCCTGTGTGTTATGATGAATGCCTTTGAGGAAGAGGGAAGAAGATAAGTATGCAAGTGGGAGTATATAAGGTTATTTTGTTTGGAGGGGGAGAAAGATAAAAATTTAATTATAAATACAGGCATAGGGAACAACATGAGAATGAAAAACTGAGGCAAATGAAACAATATTAGAATTCTGATGATTTTCAAGAAATAAAGGAGTATTACATCATTTACATTTTGCCATGCAAGAGAAAATGATTATCTAATCAGGATTGGAAGTTGTGTTTTCCCCAAACAACATGTTGATAAATTAATTGATTATTTAATGAAAGTTATGGGCATTGTGGGGTTAAAAAATTACTAGAGAAAGCAGAAGAAACAGTAATATTCAACCATTTGTGGAGGAAAGCTAAGATTAGGCTGTCTGGCGTATAGGTACGCCTACGTAAAGGAAAAGCCCCGACACCCTACGATAAAAGTTATTATTATCAATGACAATGAACACTAGCGCGGCCACTTAAGCATCAGCAAAGATATATCTTGTTACGCCAGAAGTCGAAAGCCAAATGATGAAAAAAAATTTTTTTTTTTTTACTTCTCGTATTTCTTGTGATACAGTATGTTGTCTAAATAATAATATAATGAAAATATGAAGTCTGAGAGTTAGTTTTTGTGCAGAACCACGAAAGTGTTCTTTTCTTCCACACATTATCCCAATGTCATGTCACTGTAGCTGCCTACATCAGAAGAGGAAGTCCAATTAGGAATCAATATTGTACAAACAGTCAAGAATGAGAACTAATTATGGCGGAAGGAGAAACATTTAACCAACTTGTGTAAATCTCAACAGCAAAGCGAATACAAGAATCGATGTAAGTTAAAAGTGAAAGACATTGCATTTGCTTAAAAATCTATAAGGAATCAAAATGATAAAAATGTGGAAAAATCAATATGTTTAATTAATTATATTATTTTTTAATATAAAATTTGCACAGCTGGCGACCTGGTGACATTACATTGATAAATCCATGAAACCAGTTGCGCAAATTATTCAAAATAATTTATGACACTATGAAAATTTTTCAAATTTTCATTCGCATCATCACGACTGTGAGCAAAATAGCCAGAACCAAGTCAGAAGGGATTCAAAAGTGAAGCCATAATTTACAAAAAATTTTGGAAATATGCTGTTTGTTTCATCGCAGCAAAGGTAGGGCTGCTACACAACTGCTTGCTTAGCTATGTTTGGTAGCGTACCCTACATAGTAATTAGACATCCTTTTTTGTAATTTCCCTTCCTAATGTATTGTACTGAATTTTTCAGAAATTTTACGTAATGATTAGCAAGAAAAAAGTTTGAAGTTTTTGTGTCATAACATTTCGTGCATCAAAAAAGTAGCCAATTACGGTGGGCCGGAACAAACCATCTCCTCCATGTTAATTTTAGCAAGTAGAAGGCACATTTCTTCTGAAACAATTAAACATATTGCTCTCAAATTTGGACTACATGTTCGGTGAATATTTATCTTTAAAGTTATAATGCCATGTTAAGAAATATTTATTGGTTCTTATTTTACAATTTTTTTAAAACAGATGCTTATTTTTTGTCTAAAATATTGCACTTTTTACATGGGAAAAATATATCTAGAAACAAGCGCGCAGACAAAATATTAGAAAGGGGACCTACTGAAAGATCTGATGTCAGGTATAACAACCCAGTTGGTAAAAGGACTGGAGCTCTAGAAGTGGTGTTAGATGATTAAAGTGATGAGGAGATTTCACAAAAATTTCAAGATTCTATATTTCTCACCTCTTGTGACACAACTTGTGGATAATGCGCGCGCGCGCGCGTCACACACACACACACACACACACACACACACACACACACACACACACACACACACACACACACACTGGTGTCTGGAGAGAGAGAGAGAGAGAGAGAGAGAGAGAGAGAGAGAGAGAGAGAGAGAGAGAGAGAGAGAGAGAGAGTGAGTGTGTGTGTGTGTGTGTGTGTGTGTGTGTGTGTGTGTGTGTGTGTGGGGGGGGGGGGGGGGGGGGGGGGGGAGGGGGGGGGCGCGCGAGTGTATACCCGTCCTTTTTTCCCCCGAAGGTAAGTCTTTCCTCTCCCAGGATTGGAATGACTACCCTCTCCCTTAAAACCCATATCCTTTCGTCTTTCCCTCTCCTTCCCTCTTTCCTGATAAAGCAACAGTTTGTTGCGAAAGCTTGAATTTTGTGTGTATGTTTGTGTTTGTTTGTGTGTCTATCGACGTGCCAGCGCTTTCGTTTGGTAAGTCGCATCATCTTTGTTTTTAGATATATTGCACTTTTTCTTCTATAACTCTTGAATTATTCAATATTTTTTTACAATTTTTTGTAAAATTGAAGGAAAAGAAGTAAACATATTGTGCATAAATTTCATTGATATACTGTTAACAGTTTTTGAGAAAATTTTCCCCAAAGATGAAAATTTTAAAGTTAGGGGTTAATGGCTTCCAAAGTTTTTTTTAACAGTTCTGCCCCATATGATGGATTATCAGCATCCTCTTCTTTTTCCAGTGTTAGTTTCCTTTTCACTGGTCTTTTCTATCCTTTTGCTGCATGTTGTAGGCTTTTGTCTCTTCTTCCTGCACCTCTCAGTCTTTCTTCATCAATTAGGCACATTGTGGAAATGGTGTTGTGTCCTGGTTGGAAATACAACTTTTCAGCACATCACATTTGATAATATTTCCTTCATTGTATGTAGCCACTACATAATACACTCCAAAACGCAATGTTTTTACCTGTAAAAACACTCTTTTGGGGATCCTAATCCAAATTTAATTATTTTTTACTTTCATTTGGATTTTGTGTTTTCCCATAAACTTGGCTGTGATAAATCTCTGAATATGGACTTAATTACATCAATTACAACATTTGGTAAACTTTTTTTATGGGTGTATTCCTTTCCTGATTGTTACTTACACCATGAGTCATCACCTGTGGGGCACAGTGCATGCTGTGGGTGCTCATTTGTTGATGCAGTATAAAAAAATTATGCCCATACTGCTCTCCTCACATGCTCAATGCTTCTTGTATTTTGCCTAATTGCACACCCATATTACCTCTGCACTCTATCAATTGCTTCATCTGTCAATCTTCCTCTTCCTCCATGGGTCTTACCATCACTACGCTTCTGGGATCCTAATGCCTGCTTCAGTTTGCACAAGCGAGCCCCCTTGCGCTCCTGCACATGTCCAATGCACTCCTGTTTTTTAATGTGAATTTCATTTCCGTAAGGTTTGAGTTCCTCTACAGCTTTATATCCCTTGGAATCACCATATCCTAAATAGTTAGTGTATTGTACATTATACCACTCCTGTGATCTGGAAAAAATTGCTTTCACTCCCTCTACTTCCATCGCTCCACTCGTGCCGTGAAAATTTGCTTCACAACTTTCACTATGTTCATCTTTGGTATTGCCTTACATCTACAATGTTTTGTGAGAATAGCAACATAATTACTTTGCAACTGTCTCCACTGGTAGCTGTCACAACTCCATTAGAGATTTATGACCTCTATGTTGCCATGATCCATCTAAAGCAACAGTTATATCTCTATAATTCTTATTATTTTTCACTCCTTCTTCAACTGCTTTCTTCATTGTTGCTTGAGCAATATCTTCAACAGAAGATCCCACCAATTCATTACAAAATCCAAACTCTGTTGGTGGTTTTGGCAAGTTCATAATTCCACATAACATTGTGCCTGCAGCACTACCATTGCCAATGCAACGCAAGCCATACACTAGCCTAACATTTATATCATATGCCATCTTTTCACTATTACCACTTCTGCACCGCATGTGTTACACTTCAATAACATTTCACATGCCAAACCAATGTGTGAAGTTATTTTCAATTCCAGTTTTCTTTCTTTGCAAACTTGGCATAATACAAAGTGAATACCAATTTGCAAGCTACAGAGCACAGGATACGTAACTACTTAAGTGAAAGTGATACAAAGACACAAGTTGTACACATAAACAAAGTGTCAGCCACAGCAATCCAAAATAATGTATGCACACAGATCATTGCAAACCCTACAAACAATGCCAGTAGTAACGACAGAATGTAGAGAGTAAGTTTACAGGGCATAACACCAGAACCAGCACCTACGAGAAATGCAAATAATTATGACAGCTATGTTAACACAGCACAAAATGCAAACAGCTTGTTCACTACATTTGCTGAGGAAGGTCTATTAAGACACCGTCAGTTCCCAACATTTAAGAGTGAAGGTAAGAAGATGAATACTGTTGTATTTATTAGTGCTTTTTGACAGGGCATAATTTAGGCCGGAACGCGCCGGAAAGCGTTCCGGCACCTCCCAGAGACTTTTTTGTTCCTTTAACAGTCTGTATAATGTGCTTTCAGGAAACCATTTTATTCCGTGTCGTAATGTATCTCATAGCTACTAATCAAATGTGTGTATGGAGCACGCATAACTAAAAGTTGGCAGCCTTTCAAGACGATACGTCCCTTTGTCCACGGTACTCTTGACCTTTCAATCTTTATCTGTTCGCACCCTTGTTAGAGCATGATTGACGCTATACAGTAGAGGGGAGCTCCCACAGGGGGCAAATTTGAACTCCCAATGCAGAACGGAGGTGTTTATGTTAGACCCATAAGTCTGTCTGTCTGTCTGCCCCAACATAGTTCTCAAACGGAAGTTCCAATTGTAAAGTCATTTTTATATTTGAAAGCTGGTTTAATCGGGATGGTTCTTAGCTATATTTCTGAAAGTCTGTTCAGCCGTTTAAATTTCATCAGCTATATGAAGTAAAAATGTTTTCCGCCAGGGTGCTCTCTTGGAATACGTTACATAGTCCATAAGAACTACATCACGTTATGTATTTCCAGATTGTAGTGCTCAAAAAGAAGTACCTAAATAAAAGATTGCGGTTGAACGATAGTGATGATTTTTGTCTTCTGAAGTCGCCTGTTTCAGCACCTACAAGGCAGAAAAAGTGTGACTGTGACTCAACTATAAAAGACAAACACATGCTCTCGCCGACTTTTTGTGGTTCTTTTTGAGATCTACAATTCATTACTAAATCAAATGATTTTGCTCTAATAGTTTAAGCAGCGTACTGCAAGAGAGCGCTATGGCAGCCCACTTTCTTGCGACTTAACTTACAATTATAGCCACAGCTTATTTCTTCTGCTACCTAAAGTAGCTAAATATATACTAATAGATAGATGTTATTCAATCTGTATATTGAGCAAGCAGTAAAAGAAACAAAAGAAAAATTCGGAGTAGGTATTAAAATCCATGGAGAAGAAATAAAAACTTTGATGTTCGCCGATGACATTGTAATTCTGTCAGAGACAGCAAAGGACTTGGAAGAGTAGTTGAACGGAATGGATAGTGTCTTGAAAGGAGAATATAAGATGAACATCAACGAAAGCAAAACAACGATAATGGAGTGTAGTTGAATTAAGTCGAGTGATGCTGAGGGAATTAGATTAGGAAATGAGACACTTAAAGTAGTAAAGGAGTTTTGCTATTTGGGGAGCAAAATATCTGATGATGGTCGAAGCAGAGGATATAAAATGTAGACTGGCAATGGCAAGGAAAGCGTTTCTGAAGAAGAGAAATTTGTTAACATCGAGTATAGATTTAAGTGTCAGGAAGTCATTTCTGAAAGTATTTGTATGGAGTGTAGCCATGCACGGAAGTGAAACATGGACGATAAATAGTTTGGACAAGAAGAGAATAGAAGCTTTCGAAATGTGGTGCTACAGAAGAATGCTGAAGATTAGATGGGTAGATCATATAACTAATGAGGAAGTATTGAATAGGATTGGGCAGAAGAGAAGTTTGTGGCACAACTTGATCAGAAGAAGGGATCGGTTGGTAGGACATGTTCTGAGGCATCAAGGGATCACCAATTTAGTATTGGAGGGCAGCGTGGTGGGTAAAAATCGTAGAGGGAGACAAAGAGATGAATACACTAAGCAGATTCAGAAGGATGTAGGTGAGGAAGCTTGCACAGGATAGAGTAGCATGGAGAGCTGCATCAAACCAGTCTCAGGACTGAAGACCACAACAACAACAACAACAGTAAATCAATATATCTGTGAGTTAAAGAAAGAAACATGTAAATCGCATAAGTGGTTCTCAAGTTATAATTGCCTGTCTGTATGTCTGTGAATTCAGTCTTCGTAGTACATGATTCAGACAGGTCATGTCTAATGCTTTTTCAATTTGAATCAATTTACCTTGTTAGCCATCGCTGCCTCACAGAGAAGCCCACAAACAATCCAACAGGCACTTTCGGAATTCACATTCAACAATATTACTCACTCACTCTGTACGCCAGTCGCTTGCAGTTCACTTGTTGTTCTGCTCAGAACCGACAGCATTGTTTCGGTTTGTTCTTAGTGTTTGTTTACACATTGTGACTTTGAGTGGAGTTTAATAGTTATGTATACCTCTACAAAAATTAGTGACTTATTTAGACCTAAAAGACAAAAAGTTAGTGAGAACAATGAAAACCGCAGTTTAGATGTAGAATCCACGACTTCAGCTGTGGCTGGAGAAGAAGATGCTAACAACAAAGCAGACAACCCTTCTCCTACGTCGTCGTCGCTGAATGAAAATTTCTGTAAGTTGGCGGATATGGATAAACACAAAACATCTATAGACAGTAATGATAATTGTAATGATGATGAAAAGCCAGATTGTTCGTCTATCAAACAATGTACAGATTATAAAACTTGAAGTCCGTGGTTAATTATTAACAAAAAGCTAGATTGCCAAGTTTGTAGAAGTGCATCTACATTAGGTGCTGAAAAAACGAAAGGGTTAAAAATGAGTGAGCAATGGGTTTTAGGAACTGTAAGCTCAAATGGGACAAATAAAAAAGATCAACCAACGTCTCTTAGGAAAAAACTATTTGATCACCGCACATCTCCAGCTCACGGTTTAGAGAACAAAATCCAGACTGACGCAGAAAAACATCACGTTCAGAACTCAGTTGCTTCCATGGTAAAGGAACAACAAGTTGTTACTGAGCGTGTATTTCGCACAGCTTATAAGCAAGCAAAGTTAAAGAGGCCGTTTTATGAGTTTGAGACAGAAATTGACCTCCAAATTAAAAATGGTTTGGATATGGGCCGAATACTACATTCAAATGTTGCTTGCTCTAATATAGTGCTTCATATTTCTGACCAGATGACATCAGATCTAATAAATAATTTAATAAAGAGTGACTCGAAATTTTTACTTCTTTTGGATGAAGCCACTTCTCTTTCAAACAAAAACGATTTGATTGTATACTTTAGAACCTTGTTAAAGGGAATGGAAAACCCCATGACAATTTTTTGACGCTTTTTGAGCTAAATGACACAACAGCATCTGGTATCTTGAAAGAATTTTTAAAGCAGTTTGAATCACTAGGTCTAGGCTACGACTTTTTGAAAGACCATTTAATCACTTTGACTTGCGATGGAGCATCTTTCATGTTACCTCGCAAAGCAGGTGATGGAAATATTTCCAAACTTAAGCCCGGTCCACACGCAACGATCTGTCTGCGCAGACATCGGCGCAGATGTCTGTACATGCAAAAGATCGCTGCAAATGTGGTGTGTTCACACGACACAAACCCCAATCTACTACTCGCCCGCCATCTGTCGGTGTAGAAAAGAAATATCAGTGGCAAGCGACTACGCTCCCCGAAAACGTCAAAATTTAATTCAGTTATTTTGAAAAATAGAAATGGAGGAAGTTCTGTTGTGGTCTGTGTTCGCAACTTGTGTTGCAAAAAACATTCAGACCAACCGCAGGAAACAGAGAAAGCGGTCAAAATGGTGCAGACAGTGGCTGCTAAAGCGAAAGCAGTTTTGTCACGTAAATTTACTGCGAGAGTTGCAGGGCGAACCTGTTTTGTTTTACATAACCTCGTGTTCCATTTCCTCGCACATTGGCACTCCAATTTCATCTTCAATTGTACTCCTGCTTGGTCTTGGCGTTTCTTGGTCACTAAGAAAGCCAAGTAGATCAAAATACCATAACGTTGGCTGGTATACTTGATCTACTCCTACACCAGATCTTCTAGATTTCTGAACTTTGGATAACTCTTTTCGGTAAACAGTTCGCTGACAGACTAATTTACTTGACTTGCCTTCATGAACTCATCTTTCAGGAAAGCGTAAATAGCTTCACATGTGTTGGGTATTATTTCACTCAATGCTTGTTTCGATATTGCAGATGAAAATTCCAAATCATTGTAGCTCCTTCCTGTTGCTAGGAATCTTAATGTTAGTGCCAGGCGTTCATGAGGAGAAATTTCCCTTCTCATACAAGTATTTTTCTCATAATATGAGGGGTTACATGCTTTAAGAGATAATTATAAGTTTCGACATCCATCCGCAAATAATTTCGCCAGTTCGCAACGAAATTATTTTTTTATTACCGTTTCTCTGTTTGCCGAGGCGCCAACTGCCCGCAATTTTTCAATTAGAGCATTGTATGCTGCTGTCTTTTTGTCTCGGTCACTATATTCTTTACTTTTAATCTTCCACAAACATGGGTGGTTTCTGTATATTTCAATGAATTCACTTACAAACTCTCGAGAACACTGACGAGTATCAGCCATTTTAATGCCCTGTGCACACAAATACAAACACTAGACTGAGCAAACAGCTGTTTCGCGCCAGATTTGCGACGATCTCCTGTCCACACGCTCCAACTTGTCTGCGCAGATGTGGTTTGAACCGACAGATTTGAGAGGTTTCGCTCAAACCTCCAACTCCAACTTCCAGGTTTGCACACACCTCAGGTTGGTGCAAATCTTCTGTTCACACGCAACGATCTGTCTGCGCAGATGTGATGTGCGCAGACATTTGCGCAGACAGATCGTTGCGTGTGGACGGGCCTTTACTCATCTGGCATTGTTTGAATCATCGTTTAGAACTCGCCGTGCACGACACGACAGAAGAAGTGGCGGGAATTAATCACTTTAAAATATTCATGGATAAAGTTAGAAATATCGTCAGCTGCTATCCGAAAAACAGCAGGAAGCTGGCAGTTGTTGCTAATGGTTTGGAGCAAGACATTTTAAAAATCGGTCGTATGCTTGACACTCGTTGGGTGGCCTCCAGTTTATTGGCAGTAAATGCTGTATGGAAAGATTACAGGGCTCTGTACAATCATGTTTCAGAAGTATCAGAGGGCACGAAACGAGACTCAAAACAACGATCTACTTACAAAGGGCTTTGTAATACATTGTCATCTACATCTTTTGTCTCCAACCTAGCTGTAATGTATGGTGCCATAGAAGAGTTGGCCAATTTATACCTACAGCTTCAAAGATCAAGTGTAAACCTTAGTCAAGCTCACAACGACTTTACATTTTTAATGAAAGTGTTAGAAAGTCACGTTGATGCAATGGGATAACATGCGAAAGTAGCTAAAATTGCACTGGAAAATATGAACTTTCAATATGTCGAACTCTCTGAAAGAACAAATATGTCTCAGATTTCTTATAAACAGTTTTATCGCAGCTTGGCAAATAATTTGTCATCCCGGCTGTTATCAACAGTAAATGCATCTGAAAGCTACGATGTTGTTATGAATCACATGAAGGTTATTCATCCCAAATTCTGGCCTAAAAACATCGATCACTTACGGAGAAAAAGAGATTTTACGGAGAAAATGAGATTTTTCGAATGTGTGAAAGATTTAAGATTAATAGCCCTCATGAAATAATAAAGGACTTCAGGGAGTACAAACAGGGTCTGAAACTAGTACTAAGCGGAGAAATGCCACCTATTCTTGTACAGCCACCAATGTTCAAGAAATTCTTATCAGTAATAAACAGCATTGCAGTGTCGAGTGCAGAGCGTGAACGTGGCTTTTCTGCAATGAACTTAATTATGACACTACTGAGATCTTCACTCTACATAAGCACCGTTTGTAGTTTATTAGACATCAGACTTTTTGACCACCTGTAGCTAGATATGAACCTGGGCGTCACGTAAAGTCTTGGGTGGCGAAGGGATATCATTCTGCACTTGCTACACAGTCAAAAGCACGAAGTGGTAAAGTGTATAATGAAGATAATATTGTATTATGGAAATGGTTTTCTCAATCCATCTCAAACTGTGTGTGATTGATTGTGTTCTCAGTTTCGCAATGCTTACTTTTTCTACTTTTGTTTGAGCCACTGTGTATGAACTTAGTTAAAACTATGAGCTCAGTTAAAATTTAATACGTCCTAAAAAGGCACCTTTTAACAATAAATATACAACGTATATTCTGTATAAATTGACTGGTCATATGCCACTGACTTTTGTCAGAATAACAGATGTTAGTCATTTTAAGTTAATATGCAATGTTGAAAGTGTAATAAAATTTAAAGGGAAGTTTTTAAACAAAGTTGTATACCCTTAAGTCAAAGATATAATATACTGCATGTTGACAGGACTTGTTATTTTATGAGTGAAGGGAAATTAAATTCTTATTTCAGACAACAAAATTGTAATCTCAAAATTGGCACTGAATAATATTTATTATTAATGTGGTATTCTTGATTTGGAATCATGTGTAATTTTATCACAAATGAGTTAACAGGTCGATATTCAACCCGACCGATTAAGTTTATTGGTCATTAGCGATTTAATTGTTGAATGGCAAATCGAGCCAAAAATCTACTGAGAGGCAGGATTCTTTAAGTTCCGAACTGGTGCTTGAAACAGTGTAACATCTTCATGCAGCCCACTGAAGTGAAATTGTTTAAATAATGGTTTAATGTACAAACCAATATTTTTATATACATAGTATGTTATTGGAAATGAAAAAGTAATTTTAACAGAGCTATAACGGAACTCAAGAAGCTTTGATATCTTTGTAAAATATTCGACAAAGATGGATGATTGTTATAAGTGCGACCTTGATTGAAACGGTCGACTTCGCTGTGAAGCTGATTTTAATTTAAGTGCATGTTTATTTTTCTAATAATTCGCTCCCAATGCCAAATGCATTGATTGCATTTCCTTCAAGATGTATTCATCATGTAAAACGTTTTTCAGCCAGATTGCAGCATATGTGTTAACATTTATGGTAACAGGTGCCTTTTGATTGTTTGTTGTTTAATAAATAAATATTCCGTTTGCAGCGGCTACTCATTAAATATGTTTTTCCCAGTTCAAAAGCAGTATGGGCTTATAGCAAAGAACAAATCTGTAGTCTCTATGGCAAGTTTATCATTTTCTAATTATTATAACGGAATGTACAGCGTACAGATTTTCCCAGTTTAATAATTAATTCTGAATAAAATTGGTCATTTTTCATCAGATCTCTCTTTAATCGCTGTTGCTAACAACAAAATCCCACATCCTTGAATTTTCATAACTGTTTTCCAGCAATTAATTTCTGTGTATATTTGAGTAAATTATTTTTGTGTGAATTTGTGCTATAGACAGAGAAAGCATTTCTTTGGTTATGCTCACTGCAGGAGGCAAGATATTGAAATATTTAAATTACATGGCGTTTTCCACAACTATTGTTTTCGTTTAGAAACAATACCCGTTGGTGCGTATTTTATAGCCTGTGTTCTGTGTTTACAATAATGTATATTCAATAGCGCGAGCAGAACAAAAGGTAATGTTTGTTGAGCGATTTGGTAAACAGTACTGACAATAGTTGAATACAATGTTTTGGTGTCGCGCAGCATCACAACAGCAGATAGGCCTACATTCTGTATTGATTCAGAATTACTTTACAAATTGCGATGCTTAACAAGTTTCACTGGCATTTTTAAGCGCGCTTCATGTTTTAGTTTGATTACAGAGAAATAATAGTAGATGCAGAAAGAAAGAGACGGAACTGACTTTCTGAGGTAAGCGCAAAAGGCCTCTCCACGCGACACCACCGAGAAGCGGTTCTCTGGGCGCCCGAGCATTCAAAAGGCGCGGGTCACCATGCCACCACTGGCAACGTGAGCTGCTGTTTCTGTGAGCGGTTTTAATGCCGCCGCGACCAGCGTGGATGTTGCCGCCATTGTTACTACTATGCTGAAGTTACGTGCCGATTGTTGATATACGGCGACCCGCTGCTTGGCCCAGTCAGCGGCGCTAAGGAGTAGAGTTGTGTCAAGGCCGCCAAAAATTACAAATAACAATAGTGGTTTTTCAGTTCAATTTTTGCACGTAGAGTCTCATGTTAATTAACTGGTAAAGACCTTTCTCTTTGACTAGCAACATAGAAAGTACTTAATTATTTTACGAGTATAAAAGTAAGTCATAGATATTTTTTATTCTATTAGTAGCATTTTACGTTTAGAAGCGAATTTATTTATTACCTGTATAAATAAAACTTGTGATTTCTTTTTCACCCACTATCGGGAAAGTTTCAAATGACGATATCTGACTGAAGAACATTACATATAGTCTTTTCCCATTGCAGTGTAATATGATGTGGGGGGGAGAGGAGAGGGGGGAGATTACGGCAGCCTCAGGGCGAGGAGGGGGAAATATTTTATCTTTATCGTGAATTGTTATCAACTCACGCGCGACGCAACGATCAATGGTACAAAATGCACACGGAATTAACGTTTCGTGAAGACGTGGGAATTCGGAATAGTACGAGACCCAGATGGAGCGGGAATATCTTCGTCGTCATTAACCGCTAAATGCCTTGTTGATTAATACTGAACACACGCTCATAGAGCAGCTACAAAGCAACTGTTCGAACGTTGCGGCTGGCAGCATTTGAAAACATGATGTCGTAGTCACGAAGACTACCGACTTGTGCCAATACGTATGAAGCAGAACTATGAAGCAAAGTAAAAATGATTTCTGTTATCACAAGTCTCTCTCTGTGGCCGGCGAAGGATGGTGGGCGTGGAGGGGGGGGGGGGGGCGGGGTTAGAAGGGGACGCGTTCCGGCACCTAAAAGTTTAAAAATTAATTACTGCTTTTCGGCACGTGTTTCCTAGAAATTGGACGGAAGCACAAAAGATCAAGTTTGTTGTTGGGTACGCACAAGGCAATGTACTTTTGTGGGCGACCGAGGTAGCTGAGCATTGTGCCGCATATTTACAATCTGAACGGGCATTTCTTGACAAATACTGGTGAGAAGCCATACAGGAGAGACTTAGGCGAGAGGTTTCTAAACCCGCCCCTTTTAATAGTAAATATGGTAGCTTGCAAGGGTATTTTGAGAATTATCTCAGTAAAACATGTTATTGGACGAATCCTATTTCTCATGTTGATGTTTTAAAAATTTTAAAAAGTCGTTTGCCATCACACATTCGTGAGAAATTAATTACCATACCCAAACACGACACAGAATATTTTCTATCCATTTTAGAGTCAGTCGATCAAATATATGAGGAGAAAATAATAACAAATAGGGCAGTCAATGCAAAAAGCCAGACACGAACATAGAGCAAGGCTGGTACGCACAATTGCAAGAATACGTTAACCGTGGTAATGGATACTGGAATGGAAATGGCAGGAACAACAGATTTAAACAAAACTTTCCATATAACAGTAAGGATTATCATCCACAAGCTAATTTCAATCCCTACTCTCAAAACTATGCACTGCGCATAAATAAAAACAGCCAGCCATACCAAAGGCTGGCGACAGGCAACAACAATACCATGCCGCACGCCGAACCGCAGCCAACTTTTGCCCAGCAAAATCACAGTTACGCAACATTCCATAACAGCCATATGAACACACGAGAAAGCATGTCGCGAACTGGAAATGATACACACTGGGGAAACAATCACATGGTACAACTAACAGAAATTGTCCCATGTACTGAAGTAGATCAGACTACACCGCAGGAAAATGTGTATAAGCGTAAGTAATTTTCTTATTTTGTAAGCAAAGACAAACATTTGAAAAGAAGGAAGTGTAAAAACACAGCTTCACACGAAGCGAAATGCAAACTGGAGCAGCGTACGACTCAGCTGCGCGCGCTCAATAGTGCATGTTACGTCAGCACTAGGGAAGAGATAGTGACCTTGCGCTAGCACAACAGGCTGACTCGTGGCGCAACCAAAACGAAAGGCCAAGCGACATAAGAATCAAACCCAGTTTCAAAATAAATAAGAACACGTAACAACTATGTTTACTATCAGGGAACGAAAGAATTACAACTATATCATCATGCGAAGTTGCGTCAATACTAAGATACATTCATTGTAACTAGAATTAAAAGAAATCATTACAACGAAACATACAGGACGTGTTGGCTAACAAAAAAAGATAAGATACCGTAGATGTCAAAGTAACTTTCTTTGCCGGGGAAATAAATAAAAGGAATACAAATACATGTTAATAAATATAGAAACAAATAAGAATGAAATATGAAAAACGTCTACGAACGAATGTGATGACGGAGTATATGAGTGGCCTATGAGCTATGAAGCACAATTAGTTTTTAAGTTTTTTATATTGGAGTGACCAGTGCATCGACACGGCACAGAAGAGCAGTTTTACGACGGCTGTTACAGGTACCAAATGAAAAATTTTTCCGTAAATATGTACTCTGTACTTCCTTGTGAATAGCATATTTTAAAAGAGCTTTAATGACTTCTTACCTGCGTCGTTAGTGCCAGGACTTGATCGCAGCAGCCCCTCTTTGACTTGAAACCAGCTTACTCCACAGTTATTGCTGCACGTGTTAGGTGGGTCACCTTTTTTAGGAGAATTTTCTTGAGAAGTTTGTACATCATACACAGCAGAGAGAGAGAGAGAGAGAGAGAGAGAGAGAGGTCTGTAGCTCTTGGGATCTCCCTCGTCCTTTCCAGGCTTCAAGATAGCTACTATCTTCAACTCCTTCCATTTGTGTGGGATGTTTCCAGTCTCAAGTGTGGCAGAGAAAAATTTGCAGAGCCATTTTGTGCTCTTGGAGCTACGTTCTTAAGAAACTCCAGTAGGATTACAACTGGTCTGGCCGCTTTCCTTGATTTGATGTCATATTTTGCAGTTATCAGTTCTTCTGCAGAGAAAGTGCTCACAATGTCTGACTGTTCTGTGCAGTTCATCGGTGCTTCAGCCATGAGGTTTTTAATGTCCTTCTGTTGTGTAGGGATGTGGATCTAGGAGTTTTAAAGTATAACAGGTTATTTTACTAGGGTTAACAGCACTCTGTTTGGAGCTAGAATGTACAGCACCCCCTGATTTTCTGAGAAGGCCCAACTATTATGACTGGAATGGGTGAAGTCAAGGTGCTCAACTAGCTCATGCCAATGTTTCCTTCTTTCTTCATCAAGAAGCTTGGTCAGTGAGTCTGCAGTCTGAGGATTTACAGTGTTGTATTCCTGAAGAAGAGATCCTTGAGTGGACAGAGACAGCCTTGATGTGGCCCACTCCCCTAGTAGTGTTTCGATGTGGTGAGAAGATGAGCAAACCAAGAAGCGAATGTCACCCCCAAGAGGTGGCCAGACATACTCGTACCTCCAGACCCTGCCAGTTGCGCTACTCGAAGGCTAGCAGAATACGGCCCTTCAAAAAACCAAAAATTAGGTATGTTCTAAGAATATGCCAAGCCAACAGAGGAAGGCTATAGCAGAGCCAAAGGTGATATCCTCTTCAAAACTATGAAAGAAAATGAGTTAGACGTACTGGCACTTGAAGAAACACATACCGATGAGCATTCAACTTATCAACTTAAAGTGCAAGGATTTACCACAGTTGCCTCCAAAGGCCATGAAGGGCATGGAATCGCAACACTTACTAAAATGAGCTATTGAGTAATACTACAGAACTTCCCAGGCCCACTGACTTTGCCACAGGGTTAAAAGTAAATGACTTAACGATAGTCAATGCGTACAAACCTCCATCCAAAAACTGGGCATCTCCTGTTCTTCCTGATGTAAGCCACCCACCAGTGTACACTGCGGGTTTCAATTCTCACCATTTCAGATGGGGATACCACTCCTGCGATGACCAAGGTCTCCAGCTAGCATATTGGGATGATGTCAACAATATCCATCTCATATAAAATGCTAAGGATAAGGCCACATTTATGTCGAATGCATGGAAAACTTCAACTTCGCCAGATTCCTGTTTTGTGACGACCAGTAATGATGGGGTCCCAATGCAAGCAAATCGCATGGAACAAACTGTGACCAGAATTCCTCCAGTTCCAATAAACTATGAACAGTTTACTAAACTGCTGCTGCGAGCAGCCCAAGAAACTATTCACTTGGAGCTAGAAGAGAATACATACCAGGCTTTACCAAATAATGTGACTCCTCTTAGAAATATACAAGTGTAATTATCGAACAATTGACCTTTTATTAAGCACCAAGTTTGCTGTAAAATACCGTTTGTATGACTTCGGTACATTGCAGTGCATTTTTGTTATGCTGCGAGGAAGACTGTTCATGGCACCAATCAATTTTCAACAAGAATTCATGCTTTAATTCCAGTACTGCAAGTACTCATTATCTCTCATTACATAAATTTCATCAGATTCACAGTCTTCGTGTTAGCCGTTAGGCTGCCTCCCAGCAGTGGATACACCGGTTCCCGTCAGATCACCGAAGTTAAGCCCTGTTGGGCTTGCCGGCATTTGGATGGGTGACCATCCAGGCCGCCTTGCACTGTTGCCATTTTTCGGGGTGCACTCAACCTCATGATGCCAATTGAGGAGCTACTCGACCTACTAGTAGCGGCTTCAGTCAAAAATACCACCATTATGACTGGGAGAGTCGTGTGCAGACCCCACATCCCTCCTATCCGCATCCTCCCCTGAGGATGACGCGGCAGTCGGATGGTCTTGATGGGCCACTTGTAGCCTGTAGATGGAGTGGGTTTTTTTGGTGGTATAACTATGTAATTGGCATTTTATACAAATTTTACTCATGCAAGTGGCCACTTTCCTTCTATATCATCTGCATCTTACAAGATTATGGTTTACAACATAGCTGACTCTCGATGATGCCTTAAACTATGTAGTGATCTTGTCTTGTTGGCAATTAATATGACTGCAAGTCATTGCATGACTGTTGCTAATGTTGTTTTACAGTGTATTATTATAATGCGAACAAACCGAGATTTTCTGAAAGTGACTGAAACTAGTCATCATGCTTTAATCATATTGTATAAATTGCGGTCTAGGTTTTTATACTAGGATTTTTTATTCAATAGAGTACATGTAAGTTCTTAATTGGCCACTATTGGTGAATAACATGCAGGCTTTGTATGTTAAGTAACTCATGTTCCAGTCCATGTGATTTTTCAGTGTGAGAGATGTATTCTTCTGGTTCAACAATTTGCTGTCTATGAAGCACTCCATTGTATTACATGAAACAAATTTTGTTTTATGTGTAACTAATTTCCCATAAATGATGTGATGGAAGTTTGGCTATTAATGAATGAGTCACTTGAAGTGATTAACGACATTTCTAGAGCCAAAAACTTACATTTACTACCTTTATTTGACACAATACTTGAGAATTATTCATGTAGTTTCTATGATATATGCTAACAGACTGATTGTCATGGTGAGTTACATCTACAAGTGTACCATTCATTCTAAAATAGCCAATGACTGTAAACAAGCAAGGTCAAATAGCTGCACTACATCTACATCGCTCTGAACTGAGTCACGTTATTTGTGTGCCATACATCATCATCAATTGTCAACGCTCTGTTCAGGGCCATTTCATTGCTTTTGTGGAGGAAGCGAATTTGACAGCATAGGTTGGGGTATTTTATGGTGTTCCTGAGCACACAGCATGCCAATTGATAGAATGGTATAGAAATATTGAGGATCTAATAGGCCTGCGGGAACAAATTTATGTTGTAATGACCTGTCCACAACAATGAACTGCTCAACATTGCACAGCAAAATTATTTTTTGAACATGGCATACTTGAAACATCCTCTATTGGTGGGTACAGTTCAGTGTCAGCTTTGGGAGGGCATTAATAAACATGCTACCATCATGGAGAGGTCCCATGATGATCCACTCCAGCGATAATGAACGATGTCAAGTACAAGTATACATGCCAGAAGATGCCCATTTCAATCCCAAATATTAGGTCAGTGCACAAGTTCATACCATTTTTGCTATGCATGTTGGTATTTCGTCTGCTAAAGGTTTGTTTTATCAACTGTCATTTTTTATTTGTAGTTCACTGTTGCTATTTGAGTTTGTTTAATGTCATTTGGAGACAGCAAATGGAGCTGCGGTCGCTAGAAAATGGGAGTCGCAAGTCGACAAATTAGATTTCAGTAGAGGGATGATGCAGAGGAAGCAGGCAGACATTTTTGTCGTATGAACCATGCACACTGCCATTGGTGGGGAGGCTTGGGTGCCTCAGCGATACAGATAAGCGTACCATTGCTGCAACCACAATGGAGGGGTATCTGTTGAGAAGCCAGACAAATGTGTGGTTCCTGAAAACGGGCAGCAGACTTTTTAGTAGTTGCAGGAGCAACAGTCTGGATGATTGACTGATCTGGCCTTGTAACACTAACCAAAACAGCCTTGCTGTGCTGGTACTGCGAAGGGCTAACAGCAAGGGGAAACTACAGCTGTAATTTTTCCCAAGGGCATGCAGATTTACTGTATGGTTAAATGGTGATGGCAGTCTCTTGGGTAAAACATTCCAGAGGTAAAATAGTCCCCCATTCGTATCTCTGGGTGGGGACTAATCAGGAGAACATCGTTATCAGGAGAAAGAAAACTGGCGTTCTACGGATCGGAGCATGGAATGTCAGATACCTTAGTCGGACAGGTAGGTTAGAAAATTTAAAAAGGGAAATGGATTTGTTAAAGTTAGATATAGTGGGAATTAGTGAAGTTCGGCGGCAGGAGGAACAAGACTTCTGGCCAGGTGAATACTGGGTTATAAATACAAAATCAGACAGGGGTAATGCAGGAGTAGGTTTAATAATTTAACTACGTAATTGAAGTTCTAATTTATTTTGACTATTCCTAGTTAGTATCTTTTGTTATAGAGTGAAATCCGTAATTGTTTCATAACTTAAATTCCATTGTTTACATACATATAAATTTAAATTCTATAACAATTATAAACATGTCAAGATAAAATGCTAGCAATCTGTAAGTACCTATTTAGCTCTATTCGTAACAATGTTAGCAAAGCCAGCCCTTAATGCAACCTGCGTTGCTTAGAACGACAACAATGTATCAATAAGTGTTACACCAATAGCCCAGGTGTTAAATCAATGACAGTGACTGTTCAATTTATTTGAAGAACTGTGAACTTTGTGGTTATGTGGGTTTTTACTGCTCGTAGATGTTCAACAGGAAACTATTGTAGCAGTATGTGGAGGTCCGCCCGCAAACTATTAATGAGGCTTATGGAATGTTTAAACAATAGCGCACTGGCCATACATATATAAATGTGTATATGGGGATTTGTGAAAAGTGAGAGTAAAAGACAGTGAAACGCAACTGTACCTCTGTCGGCTATATTATTTACAGTAGTCAAACCCCCATTTTTCAGCCAGTGTAGCAACACAGTACACCAACTATGAGGACAATAAATGAAGAATTAAAAAGCAGGTTGAGCTGACATGTGGTGCCCTTGCAGGTGAGGAGTATTGTACGTAATCACAATAAACAACTCACAAACTTTGAAAAGTGAAATCATGAGCGGTTTACAGTGCAGTGGTGCAATCGCAAATCAGCACTTGTTTCACGGCCACAGTATGGCAGCAGCCAATCAGCGAGCGGGTTCTATGGAAGCAGCCACTGCGTACAGGAGCAACAAATCAGCACGCAGGTAGAGCCAGCTGACTGGAGGTAAACAAGACACCTTGCCGAGAGAATTACAACTTGCCGCAGCCATGCAGTTCCGGATGACTGTGAGAACCACAGCAGAGCAACAGCAGACAAGTGATTAAACATCAGGTAAGTCATTGCAAAAGTTGTTTTGTATTAAGTGATACATAATGAGTTACCTTAATGAACAAGACAGTGCAACTGAGGACAAAGCTGTAGAGGTTAAGTTTTTAAGTGAACAGAAAGATCTAAGTAGGACTGGTTCTGTGGATGATTGTAAATCAAATATGAATGTAACTTTGAAGGTTGGGGATGAAAGTCTTATTGTAAAGAGAGAAAATAATGTGAATACAATGGAAAAGAATACGAAAGAAGACATTAATAGTGTGAAAAAAGACATTAGTAGAGTAGAAAACAAAACTGATAGTATTAGAACTGACATGAATAGCTTACAGGATGAACTGAAGAAAGAAATTAAAAAGGAGATTTAAAGTAGTGAGCTCTAATCTTTCAGAATTAAATAGAATGTTTCATGCAGTAGTTAAAGATTGTGATAATACTAATGATAAATTAACGTTGTGTTGTAAATGTGTAGAAGGGAAAGAAAAACTTTGAGATGACAATAGTATGAAGGTGGAGGTTTTCGAGAAACAATGTGCTGAAAATAGAGTTAAATTTGGGAACCAAATCGATCACATTAGAAATGATTCAGAAACTGAGGTAGAAATCAAGTGTGCAGTAGTGGTAGAGGAAAGCTGGTAAAAGTAAATGAAATTGTAAATCCAAAATTGTCTAAAATAGAGAAAAAAGTGGAAGTACAAATCTAAAGCATAGCGTAAGTGAAAGTTTATAATTCTGACAGTAGTTGTAACAATGATAGCGATGACAAATCCAGTACTGATCAGAATGGGGTATTTGAATCTATAATTAATATTGAGGGCAATGTGTTAAGTAAAGAAAGGATTGATGAGGATATGTTGTATGAAGATCACATGGTAAGCAAAAACATGCGTCAACCTGTTAATAACAGCAAACTGTACAAGGGATACATATTAAATGTTTAGTGGACAGTGGCAGTCATATAAATGATAATTCAAAGGCATTTTTTGAATCTATTAAGAACACCGAGGGTACAGTAGTGATGCATGTATCTGGAAAAAAAAATTACTAGTGCTACTGGTAAGCAACACAGTGTGTGACATGAGAGGTACTATTAACTGTGAAATTGGCAGGACAGTTTTGAAGTACAAATTGTTGGCGATTCAAAATCTTAGCACTGATGTAAAATTTGCGACAAATTTCTTGTGCTATTAGCAAGTGGATTCATTATGTGGTGACAATGCTTACCCCAGCTGTCTATCTCAATTTTCTTGTTTCCTGAGGCACTCAAACTCTTCTCCTATCCTGTAATTTATAAGTAAATAGGAGCTATCTTTGACTTTCATGTAATTTTGTTATCATAGGATACTTTAGTAAAGAAATATTTTAGAAAAAGATTTCGCAAGTGTTATCTGTGTGTATATATAGATTATGTTGTGTTAGTTATAAATAATGGAGTCTTAAGAGGATGGGAGAAAAAGTGGTACCATGATTCAAGAATTTCTGCCACACTAATGGAAGGTAAACAGAAAATAAAAGGTGTCAGCATGTGTGGAGGATAACATCTGAAGTAATCAGCTCATGGGTGCAGCAGCAGAGGTAATATGCGGTAAAAACCATCTTAAATATTAGATATTAATCTCAATTGTGGTATAACAGAAGGCTTTGTGTTCAGTGCAATCAGTATATGTGAGATAACTATCTGTGTCAACATATAGACTTTTCTAACATTAAGGAATTACAATTTTAAACATTGCCTGGAGTAATGTGTGTGGAATGTGTTAGCAAGACATGTATATCGCCCTTCAGGCAAGAATACAGTGAAATAATGGTGTGTCTAAGTGATGATTTTGTCTGATCAGTAATGAGAGTTAAGTCTGCCTTAGCATAATGATCTGTTAATGTGGAGTGTTTTCGAGCAGAGTCAATGCATTGGATAAGCAGAGCAGGCGTTTGTTTATTAGATAATGAAACAATAATGAATAATGTTAGGGTCTTAATGGTTAGGGAGCCTGTCTCTGCAGTAGGGATATTTTTTGAGAATGCACCCCACTAGTTAACTAAATGAGAAATGTAAGCAAAATAATGGAGCTGACATGATTAATGCACAAGATAACTGTATACAAACAAATGTGGTGTAACTGTAATGATGATCTATTTTTGAACTAGGCAACATCAGGTACTGTGTATATTGTGCAATTCATGACACTGCAGCTGGGAATGAGAGATTAATACAAATAATGTAATGCTGCATCATTGGATCTGTAGGTTATCTGAAAACTTCTATTCATGGTCTGAGGAATTAAGAGTTTAAAGTGGCAATACTGGAAAGAAGAACAATAAGTTTGCTGATTCCCTGATAACTGTGGTGCGAGAGTGATTTGAATATTCTGACAGGTCAATTATGTGGTAACATTTTGTGAGGATTTAATTTTGTATGAAAGAGTAGTACTCAAGAGTGGAGAAATAGGGCAATGATTTGGTACAACTTCCATCCCCTTAATTTTGATTTGACTAGTAATTAAGCTATGTAATGGTGAATGTATTCTTTTTTTCATAACGCAATGATTAGTAAATATACTACTGCACATCTTGAGTTTGATATTTTGCAAACGAGGAAGAAAAAAGTCTCAAGTTTAACCAGTTTAAGACAGTTACGACAGAGTAATGTTTTGTAGTGTACTGTGCACTTCATTTTAAATTTTTACTAGTTCACACATTTTGTACTATAGTCAATTTTAATGCTAATTATTGTAATGGTATGAGAACTACGTAAAGTGTTTATTTATTATGTAATGACTCATTTGCAATTAGTGTTAAACATTTTCTTAGACTTCAGTTATAAGTAAAAGTGTACTTAAGTAGGGCATTCTGTCTCGTATCATGTACTCTGGTGGAGGAGAAACACCTCCAAGGGAACTAATTGCAGAGCATTTCGTAACTGCCACTTGGATCTGTTGAAGGCATGGACAACTTTGTGAGGAAGTGTGCTAAAGAGCATTAAAAGTGTGAAAGTGCTTGTGGAACTTTTTGCCCACGGGAGTTTATTCTGTTTAGCAAGACAGGACTTGTACAAAATGGTGCATGTTTTAATGTAATCCTTGTTTAACCCGAAAAGGACATCACTTGTGATGAAGACGCATAAATTTTGTTACAATTGTAACTTTCAGACATTTTGTGATTTGTCTGTAATTATTTTGTATGGGGATTTTCATATGGCCAGTTCACGTAAGTATAAATTTGACAAAACGTATGTACTGTAGCTTTGATAAAATTTCTTATGTAATAACTTTTTGTGTGTACCTTGTTAAACCCAATTTCAGGCATCACTTGTGGTCATTGAACTGTCCAGTTAGCTATTAGCAATATCTATCTTATCAATCCAATGAGGGGGTGATGAGACGAAAGCTGGGATAATTTTAATTCCCCTCTTATATTGTTCTCCCCCTCCTTAAAATTCATTTTTTAATTCTGAAATAATTACCATTAGCATACGTGAATAGAATCTGCAATTTCATATAAGAGAAAGGTTGGCCCTCAATTTTGAAGAACGTAATACCAGATCTAATTTCATACTTAGTTTTATGTATGTAATAGATTTTCTAATTTATTTTGACTATTCCTAGTTAGTATCAATTGTTACTGGGGGAAATCAGTAATAGTTTCACAACTTAAATTCTATTGTTGACTTATAAATATAAATTCTGTAAATTATAAACATTTGGAAGATGAAATGCTAGCAATCTAAGTATCTGTTTAGCTCTATTCGTAAAACATGTTAGCATGGCCAGCCCTTAATTCCAAAGTAATTTTCTTAGCTTTGTCAAAGGTATTGTTTGCATAACTATATATGTTAATTTCATGACAAATGATTTGGTCTAATTCTTGCAGTAGAAGAAACTGTTTAAAATACAATTTTTCAATGCATTCAGTTAATGTAATGAATTAAGTTGTAATAGTAATTTTTGTAAATTAAGCCTCAAGCAATGTGTAGTTTCAGCACCTATTATTATGATGTATAAGGGCCCAATTTTTGGTCACGAGACAGTCAGTCTGCGGCCGAGTTTCAGACGAGGAACCTCTGCTGCTTAGGACTACGCCAATGTGTCAGCTTAACAGTGAAGTAAGTGTTACACCAATAGGCCGTGTCTTAAAGCAATGACAGTGACTTTTAAAAAATTTATTTGAAGAACTGTGAATTTTGTGGTTATGTTTTTATTGCTCACAGATGTTCAACCATAAACTATCTTAGCAGTATGTGGAGGTTCGCCTGCAAACTATTAATGAGGCTTATGGAAAGTTTAAACAACAGTGCACTGGCCATAAATATATAAATGTGTATATGGGGGTTTGTGAAAAAATGAAAGAAACTGTGCATCTGTTGGCTACAATATTTACGGTAGTCAGGGTCCAAATTACAAACCCCATTTTTCAGCCAGTGTAGCAACGCAGTACGTCAACCCAGAGGACAACTAACTAAGAATTAAAAGGCAGGTAGAGTGATTTCAAACATCATCTACACAGTGCATTCCAATACCAACCTGTACTCATAGCCATTGACCAATTTAATTACATCACTCACTGCAACAACAATTTTAGTATACGAGTCTGAAGGTGGCCTAATTTTGCAGATCCCAAGTAACCTATGATATACTTGGGACACAATGCTACAAACAGCTAGACTAAAATACATACTTGCCTTCAGGCAGCAGCATGGCCATAAAATTTAACCCTCTGCCTGTGGCAACAATTCGTAAGACTTGGCAACATGGTAAAGTGTCAGACCTTCTCATAGAAGTAAACTACTTCCCTTCCACACTTCCCTACAACTCTTCTATATGGAGAGCTGCTTTCTTACATTGAGCTTATTACAGTGATCACTGAACTACTTTCAAGAAGATAAGGCTATTCATAATGGAAAAATAGTTTTTATTTTAAATACTTTATTTTAATTGGGTCATACAAATTTCAAACTTCTTAATTCTTCTTCCCAGCAAGAATAATACCATCATACTGTAAAACAAAAGAAAACTTTCATTAGTAATTTTAGTGTACTAGAAAAATAAGATTAGCATTACAAAAAGTTATTGCAATTAACATGACCCAAGGTCAGCCCGTGCAAGATTCCTGAGCAAATACATTCATATTTAGCCACCATACTTGACAATTATTATGTTCAACTTAGAATGTATTAATAAACTAGTTAAAAAAAATAATAATAATGAGAACATGCAAGGTATTCTATTAAATCAAATAGCCATACTTTTTCCTTCACTGGTAGCAAATTCAAACACTGGAATTTCAAACCTTAAAATCTCAATGAAATATAATATGGATCAATGATGGAAGAGATTCAATACCCAATTCCCCTACAACTGCATATATTAGGCTCTTTTTAAAATGTCACTGAAGGTATCCAGCGACTTCTTTCTAATTTCGAAGATGCCAATATTCTGTCTTATACTAAACAATGGAAAACCCAGGATAGAATGTAACAAAGAAGAGATGCTGAGGCGCAAATAGGCACAACAAAAAGACTGTCGCAAATAAAGCTTCGTCAAAAACACAAACACACACTTTTTTCACAAAATTATCAACCGTCCACCTGGATTACTGTCCCAAGTAAATGTGATTATGAGTGAGAGCAAGTGAGATGCTGCACAGACCTCTTGTAAATGGGTGTGAACCATATTACAACAAAGGAATTCTAGAGTCAAACTTCCAAAAAGGAATGCAAGAGTCATTACATATACTACTTGTGTGTAACATACAGGAGGTACATGTCTGTAGGTCCCTTCCTTACACCTTGGTTTTGCATTGAACATCGTATCACAAGGGACACAAATCTGAATACAGCAAACAAAAACGTCAATGACCAGACGGACAGTTCATAAATTTGTGGAAAAAGAAAAGGGTATGAGGGAGATTTGAACACAGATATACTCCCCTTCGCTATTTGCAACAGTCTGCTAACAATAGGGTAACCTGTCTGTTCCACAAATGTAGAAATCGTGTGGTTCTGTGGTGAAGAACTCTGAGGTAGGTTCTGAGCACATTTTCATCCAGTGAAGATCCTTGAAGGTCGTTCGACAGAGCAGGAAAGGTGAAAATCCGAGGGCCTATTTAGTGCATTTTATCAGTGAAGCAGAAAGCGAGACATTATTGTGGAGTAGCATCACTTCGCACAGCCTGCCTGGTCATTGCTCTTTGATTGCACCTGTAAGACTTTTATTCATGAGCTAACTAATGATGAGCAAGCAGATATGCACCTACAGACACCCACAAATTTTTGAGATTTTGTCTTAGAGCATGCAGTACCAATACATTAGATTTTTGAACATTCCCTGTTGCTGCGAATATCACACAATGGTGAAATGATCACAATTCATCACACTTGCCACTTCTCAGGTATACTGATGTCTATCATTGTGGAGTAATGCATTCAAACAATCTTCATCAGACCCTGAAGGTCTTCCTGAATGTAGAGTGTCACTAACGTCAAAATGATCCTCCTTAAGAGGACACTGTATGTGAAATTCATTGCATTTTGGTGTATAATACATTAAAATCAAACAATTGTAAGACCTTCAAACAATATTTTGAATGTTAACGTGTGACTCAAATTTCAGTTGAGCAGTCATATCTTCGGAACTACACAGTCTAGAAGGCTGTGAATTGCTTTGCTTTGTGTCTACTTCTATGTCTTGAAAGTTGGCATTATGAATAAACAATTCAGTCCTTTGTTTCTGATACTAGATACACAAAACTGTCAGATGTCAAGACAATAAAGTGTGCTGGAAGACTAACAGACAAAGTAATTGATGAAATGCAGGAATATTATGGGAAGGCCATTAGAGATAACTGACAATTTAAAGAAGATGAAAAGAGCTGAGTGGAGCACTTTCTTTCATCGAGTGTAACTAATGAAAAGCCATGTCATGCTTTGTGTCCACCTCCACCAAACACTTAGTGTAATACAGGCCAACTGAATTTTCTGGCACCCTGCATGAATTTACACACAAACATTCTCTTCCTTTGTCAGTAATGGAGGCAATCAAACCTATTTACAGAAATTTGGCAAATCCTGAGCTACTAAAGAAGTGTTTTTTGGGAAGACCCAGAATGTGAATGAGTTCTTCAATAATGTTGTGTGGTGCCATATGCCTAAATATGTGTTTGTTGGCCTTATGACAAGTTAGCAGTGTCTGATGCTGTAATAACTTAATGGTGCGAACTATGGAAGACTTAAGGTTCTGTAGACATTAGGACCATGGGAAATGGATGAGCTTAGTGTACGTGAAGCGGAGTTAGCTGCTCAACAAATGACTAAAGAAGCAAGAAAGGAAAGGAGGAGGCAAGCCCTGGGCTGTTGTGACACTGAAGAAGAGAAACTATGGGCCAGGGCAATTCTAGTGCATAAAAGATGTAGAAATGTAAGCCAGTATAAGAATTTGTAGGGAAAAAGTTGCAAACCTCAATATTTCTGAACTACATTTCTTGCAGAAATGACCTGTTATCTAAAAAGTACTGGATGGTAGAGACACGAAATTTTCACAGCATGTCAAATACGAGATTCAACACATGTGGAAACACAATAATTAAAATATCCTGAGTTGTTTTGTTTTTATTTTCCTTTGTTTACAAAATAGTACCAAAAAAATTGAGTGTTTGAAGGAAGGAAAAAAACCACCACCAGAAACATGCTCCACAATACTATTTCAGTAAATACTTCTAGTTCAGTGTATCTAGAAAGGTGCATTCAATAATTATGAAAAATTGGGCAGCATAGGACATACAATGTCCCCTTAAAATGAGAAAAATATTTCCTTTCCATGCTCCACACACTATCTCCAAATGACAATATGTAAATTCAAGCCACGACACTAAACCACAGATGAAAAATGACGATTTATATACACACAGCAGCTTTAATACCAACATGCAAAACAAACTTAAGCACCAACCTAATGTATGGCGGTCGTTTCAAACAACGATTACACCATTGGAAACGATCTTCAAGCTGTTTTTCCACATAGTCCTCATTTTTTCTATGCATTCACTGTTGAGTAATCCACTTTTGCATTCCCACCTCAAATAAGTCTGCTGCCAACCCGTCGACAAACTTGGAAACTACTACTAGCAGATGCTTGTCCATCTGGAATCTTAGACCGCCTAGTTGCTCCTTCAATTTCGGAAACAGATGGAAATCACTTGGTGCCTAATCGGGGCTGTAAGGGGGATGGTTAATGACATCACAGACAAATTTGTTGATTAAGTACTTCGTTCGTTGCAACACATGTGGATGGGTATTGTCATGGTGCCGCCTTACGCCTTTGCTGAGTTTTCCCCTACAATGATTTTGGATTGCCAGTCAGCTTTTTCAAGGTCTCTCAATAACCTGTCGAGTTTATGGTGGTCCCTCTAGGCATAAAATCAATGAGCAGTACACCATGCCGGTCACAAAACACCAATGCCACGATTCTTCGTGATGACAGCTGCTGCTTAAACTTCTTTGGTGGTGGCAATCCGGTGTGTCTCCATTACCGCAATTGTTTTGTTTCTGGAGTAACATAATGGCACCACAATTCATCCCCCGTAACAATGGATTCAAGGAAGTCTTCCTTATTCTCATCGCATTCACTCCAGGACTTCCGAGCAAAGGCGATGCGCTGCTGTTTGTGGACTTCTGAAAGCATGTGCGGCACCTAGCACGTGCACACCTTCTGGTAGCCTAGCTTTTCATTCAATATCCTGTCAATTGAAGATTCAGAAGCCTCAGGAATTTGAGCAGCCAGTTGCCGGATGGTGATTCGCCCATCTTCGAGCAGGAGTTGCTCAACTTTCGCCACAACTTTGGCAGAGACTGATGGCCTCCTGTTTTGTTGTCGTGGACATCCATACGGCCGTTGACAAACTCCCTACACCGTTTGCGGACGTGTTGCATGCTTATACATGTTTCCTCATACATTTCACTCAATTGCCGAGGAATTTCTCCAGGAGGTAACTTTCTTGCGTGCAAAAATTGGATGACCGCACAAATTTCACACGTGGCGGTGACAGGTTCCATAGCTTATGGCTGTCAGGCAGGTACTGACCATTGCAGAGCCCGCCGGTTTTTGGAATAGGTGGTGGGGGATCCGCCGAACACGGTGGTGCCAGATTTCTCATTGCACCACGCACGATAAGGGTACAGAGTTGGGAACCTTACTTTTGAAATAACCCTCATATGTCACTTTCCTTGATAATAATATAATGAATATTTCCAGCTTTGGGCCTTACTTACACATCCAATATCTCTTTACAAAGTATGTCTGGAGTGGCAATAATAACAATTGTTGGATTTTTGCTCTGGCTTATTGAAAGTGCATTGATATTGCTAAGACTGCCTGCTGAAAGGTATTTTCAGGTTCTGGATCCTATTTACACTTCAACGCCACTTCACAAAGTATTTTTTAATATAATTCAACAAAATTAATGAATTTTGCTTTTTCACATTTTTAAGGTTGGCATGAATATCCCCCCACAGTAATGCAGGTTGTGGAAAATACCTTGGTCCTGCTAGGGTTAATATATAACACTTTTCTTTGCGCCTGTCTCCAACTCAACATCTCTATGTGCCAAGTAGCAATCTATCCTCACAAAAGATTTAACAATTCCAATGACCTAACAAATCAAACAGTAACAGGTTACCAAAATCTAATTGGAAACTATTGAGTGAATTATCATCTTCACATCTACGTAGATTTGCAACAACTGTAAACTTCTGAGCCAAAAACCAATTTTTACACTACAATGGTGTTCCTCTAGACACTAACAAACAGAGTAACAAGCCATATTGCAGAAAACACTCTACAAATATACAGAAAATGGTGAGACCAGCCTGTCAGGTAGCCCTGACTCAGAAGTGCATACACATCTACTTAGCACTGGGAGACAAATTAAGCAATGTAATGACTCAGCACGTATCAAGCAAGTCCGCAGGTGCCCCTAAATATTTAATTGAAAACATTATCAGCCTCCCCAATTTTTTCTTGCACAGTAATATACAAAATTAACTTAATACATTACTCACCTGTCAGGAAGTGACCAGTTGGAAAAAATAAGACTATCATAGACAACAGAGGTTCATAACCACATTACATTCTTACACAATAAAACAACTTTAAATTCATTTCAACACTCAATGCATCTCTCTTTAACTCAGACTAGTGAATTCTTTCATTATCACTGATTTACAACTGTTTTCTTCCATCAGTACAACCAGTTTTCTTTCTTCACTCCAGATATACAATGGTTGAATAAAGTACAGTAACAGAAATTACCTTTTGCTGGAACCACTTCATTGCATCTTCTTTTGTAAGCCTGTGCTGGAAACCAACCACACCAGTTTTCCTTCTCCTGTGTGCTACATTGAACCCTGTAAAAAAATTAGTACATGAAAGAGACAATGCAAGAAGAAACTGCATCCTTCAAAATGAACTGTAACTTCTCAAAGTAACATCACTAGTAAGCCGTAGTGATGTGTTGCAACAGGAAGTAGTTATTTTAGCACACTGTACTAAACAAAGCCACAATTTGATGGCCACGCATGAACATAGTGTGCAAAACTTAAGTTCCCTACTTAAAAATAATCTGGTTTACAATATACTAGTTGAAAATGAGTGAAGGCAGAAGAATGACACCACAGTAAAATTTAGTATAAACAGTATCTTCAAAAAATATAAACAAAAAGTGCTTGGCTACATTAGCATACTAATAATTGTTATTGCCTCCTGTCAATACTGAACGGGTGTTCCAATACTCAAACTATTACACCTGAATAACTACAAAGTATAACAGCCTTCATAACTTTTCCTTGCATTATTATTTCTCCTGGAATCATCCTAGTCAGAGCTTCATTTAAAAATTTCCTCTGCCAAATTCAAACATTGTAATACAAATCTACAGTGATAGAACTACTATCAAAATTTTTTCATTGGGCAATGTTATTGTTCAAATGTGTGTGAAATCTTATGGGACTTAACTGCTAAGGTCATCAGTCCCTAAGCTAACACACTACTTAACCTAAATTATTCTAAGGACAAACACACACACCCATGCCCGAGGGAGGACTCGAACCTCCGCCGGGACCAGCCGCACAGTCCATGATTGCAGCGCCTTAGACCGCTCGGCTAATCCCACGCGGCGGGCAATGTTATTCATTTCAGCATTTTAACATCAGGAAACTACTCAATACACTAAATTAGTTCTCTCAGAACAGTGTTCAAATGAATAAGTGTTTACACAATATTTGTACTTTCTAATAATTTTGTTCACATCAGACCAAACCATGTACCTGCTGTTATCCACAATATACTTCCTATAGTGTTTCCAGCTACTACTGGGAGACCACTAATCCTGACGATTCATTTAAAAACACTGTTGCAGTCTGTCTTTTGTAATTAGCTGTCTCATACAAATGCTAAAGATTTACTTTGGCATCTTTTAAAACAAATTCCCAGAATGCATTTCTGAAGTCTCTTCCATAACAATGTGCGATGCTGTGCTGGAACGTACCTTACCTAGCCACACAACCACATTAGTTTCCACAACCACCAGGTTCGCAGTTCACTTTGTTAATGATTACGAAAGAATATGCTCAAAAACTGCTTCCACTGCCCTCTCAACTGTATGGCAAGTGCTTACCCTTATTCTTTCCATACTTGTATACCATCATGGACTGTCCAGTATCATAGTTTTCAAGCTGCTAATGCCTGTTGTATTTGACATGTGCTTTTAGGCATAATTTTGATTCAGTAATTTCTCGTCAATGACCATTTTTCTCAAGAAAGTTGTCCAAGTTGTTACAGTATGACATCCATCCAAATGGGCCTTTCATACCTGAATGAAGAATGTTCACAGAATTGTGCCAGTTCAACAGTCACATCTATATGAAATATTTTGTCATGAAACACATCTGCCACCTTCTGCTGCATTATGATACCACAACCTCTGAATTCCCATAAAGTGCGAAACAACCACCTTTGTATCATCCAAATCAATTAGTTCTTCCATATCATCTTTCCCATGAGAAACTTCTTGGTCACAGGATTCTCTATATCGTACACATCCTCCTTGCTATTCAGAATGAAAACACCACATGGCTTTCATGTTTCATCCCGTGGGGCTTGAAAGGCTTCGCTTCTGAGACTGTGCATAAGGTAGCATTTTTTATTATTTTATTTATTTATTATTTTTTTTACATCCAGCATAAGACTCCATTTCATTTACAATTAAAGAGGAAGGGAAGACAAGGGTGTGGTAAACCATACTCCAAACCCAGCTACCAAATTTGTCCCCTTTAGACAGGAACATTGTCTAGTTACTTCCACAATGACTATCAATTGTATCAAAACTTTGTTAGTCCATACTTCCACAAGAGGAGGGATGACCTTGACTGATCCTCCCTTGACGCCAACAAACATTTACTGTCAGACTGCAGGATACATTGTTTCTATTTGCACCACAACTTAAAGGCATGGCTACTTCATTGCTGCCTGCAACCGCACTAGTGTGGAAGAATGTTACAATCAGTGGACTGTATCTCAACCTAAATAAATATAAATAAGGGTAATCCATCTGTGATTAACAGACTTGCACTGTAAATGCAGTGGGAAATGAGTTCCTAAAGGAGTCAAAAATGAGTGGGCAGAACAAAAACACAAAGTACATTTTACTAACCTGGTCGTCCAAGCACAACATAGAAGTCCAAACCATAAATCCCAATACTGGGATCATATTTTATTCCCAAGTCAATGTGTTCTTGAATTCCAAAACCAAAGTTACCAGTGTCAGAGAAGTTGTCTTTTCGTAATTCATATTCTCGAACCTGAAAAAGTTGTGTGAAAAAATTGTTGAATTAGGTTTAACAGCTACGAAAATTATTACATATATCACCAGAAAGCTCTAAAATACTAGCAATATTACAAGCTGAAATACAAAATTAAATAAAACCTTCCAGCACTTTTTAATAAGATTCCTCTTGCTCATGTAACAAAACACCACAGTGCTTATAATAAAAAGCTAACTGTCTTGCCCTACACTGGCAGCTTTTATGCTTAGATTTATTCATGCAGTACTTCCCAGACTCAAACCCATGCATAGAGCAGAAGTAGCATTTGTACAGAGGTTTCTCTTAATTATGGTCAACTGGAGTGTGTCCGTAAATTATTCTTGCAGTGAGTGTAGCTGCAAAAAATTACCAGAAGCAGCTAGCAGAAATTTTTCTGGCACTGCTCAGCTGCATGATGTGTGCATGCACATAGCTGTCAGTGTAGTGGTAGTCATCCCATCTCCTGTTTTTACTTCATGCACAGCTCATATGTCAAAAGCAAAACATTTCTGTGACCGACCTATCAAGTGAATAGAAATACATTCACATAATGTTCTTACCTTAATGGTATTGGCTAGTCTGAACTGTCCACTCAATTTCAATTGCACATTTTCAGTTACCCATATATATATGGCTCTCACAGATCACATATGATGCCACAATAAAGAACCAAACATGAGAGATTACACCAAGAGAATCACCACTCAACAAGCACACTGAAGGTAAATACCAGGTATTTCATTGTGAATATGGACATTTGAATCTGCACCTCAAGTTGAATATTGCGTTTTGGTGTGGTTTACAAAAATACGATGCTCTACGTATTCCTTGATGTATGGTTTCTTTAATGGCAAAGTTGAAATCTGTTAATGCTGCACTTACAAACATACACAAATGATCATTTAAAGGTGACTAAGCTGGCAAATTTGGTCAGTAGAGTGAATAGATATTGTTTCAAATATACTGACAGCTTTAGCAGAATCAATGGTCTCTCTTACAAATCTCACACCTTCTCTAGGTTGCACACTACTACTTATTTTGTGTTGTTGACATCCTGAATTTACAGAATGTCATTCTTCGCTAATTAAAAGTCAGCAGCATGCATACTTTGCTATTTGTAATTCGTTTTACTTGGTACATACGTATTTTTTACAAATTTTTTATACACTTTTACACCTCACTTACCTTTGTTGCGTTAATACACACTAATAAAAGAACAAAAACTTTAGAAAATACATTCTTAGACTTATTTTGGTACTACAGCTCTGGATAATTGACTGCCATTATAA